>NC_142945.1:25033139-25043139 GCF_046866305.1 Octopus bimaculoides | reverse complement strand
GCATACAAACATACTCACATACAAGCATCTCTTTCTCTCTCTCTCTCTATCTATCTATCTATCTATCTATCTATCTATCTATCTATAAATCTCTCTATTATTCTGTTTATCTATCCATCTATTTATATATATATATATATATATATATATATATACTCTACCTCTGGTATTTGAGTACTCTTTTTTCCACCTTGTTGCACATTTCATGTGCTTACTCCGGTATATATATATATATATATATATATATATATATATATATATATATATATATATGTATGTATGTACGTATGTTTCTATGTATGTATGTATGTATGTATGTATGTATGTATAGGTAAGGATGTATGTATATAAAATATATGTAGACATTAGACGAAATGAGCTAACAAAGCCAAGGTTGTGAGTAGTTTTCAGGACATTTATAAGGAAAATGATTTCAATATAGTCTTACAGCTGTTTCTGGGACATAATGGATATCCCTTTATCAGAGATGATGTGAGATGGCTAAACTGAAGTAAATATTTGAATTCGAAATAAGAAATTATTATGGAAAAGGAGAATAGAGGGTATATAGAGGGAAAAAAGAGAATGAAGGTAGAAATAAAATATAAAATATATAAAGATATTGTAGATGCAGTTCCATTATTCGAGGAAATGGTGTATAGAAGTGGTAAAAAAGATTCCTGTACATGGTATGCAAGTTCAAATAGTATTTTATGTTTAGTCATTTCAAATATGGAGCCGTGGATTCTGTGTCGCTTTTTCAAAAGGGTCTTGTGGTGCGAATGAAATCTTGAGACTTATAGACTATATATATATAATTAGAGAATATATATATTAATTATAATAAAGGGTAAAAATCATTAATTGATTTTACCAATGGGTTAGCGCGAAGTTTAGGTATATAAATATTATAATATATATATATATATATATATAATAATTTTTTTCCAGAGGATGTAGCAACCGTTACCAATATAGCATAAGAACTTACCTTAGGAGATCATTAATTAGATTCCTTAAGGGTCGTTCTCACAGTTTATATTTATATCATAAGATTTTTAAACTTTTAAATTTTCATATTCAAAAGAGACAGAGACTTCAAATTCGATATATCGATTTATTCACCACTCTATGTTAACATTTCTGTGCCAAACTTATCCAGTGACTGGTCCATTGGATTTAGACGTTTGGCACTTCTTCAGGAGTGGTTACCTTTCGAACAAAACACGAAAAAACACATACATAACTATTATTAGGTCTTTAGGACATCGTTAGCTTTCGTGTTTGTTATTAGCTTTAAAGATAAGATATGGGTAAGGAAAGTTCCGTGGGAAGTTCCGACTCAGCTCAAATAGCTGATATGGTGGGATCATTTATCCTCTATGAATTAAATGATCAATTCCCTAGGGTTAGGGGGGGTTTGTATAGAGACGACTGCCTGTTATATGTTAGGAATTGCTCGAACCAGGAACTACAGAGAATTAAGGGTAGGCTGGCCAGATTTTTCAGCAGAATGGGGATGGGTATAGTTTATGAAGATGATGTCTCAGTAGCAAATTTCCTAGATGTAACATTAGATATGAAGAATAAAACATATAGACCATACCACAAACCCCTAACTAACCTACAGTATATAAGTAAATCAAGTAACCATCCTAGGGCTATAATAGAAAATCTAGTAAAAAATATATCTTTAAGACTCTCCAAACTATCTGCTAACAATAGGGTATTTAATAATGAAGCTAATTTCTATAATGCAGCACTAAATAAGGCAGGATATAAAGAAAGGGTCTCCTATATTGAAAATGGTAGCAAAGGAATTGAAACAACTGACAACAACAACAACAACAATAATAATAATAATAATAATAATAATAATAATCATAATAATAATAATAATAATAATAATAATAATAATAATAATAGGAATAAACACAAAGTAAATAAACTAAATAAATCAAAGTACCCTCATAAAAACAACATAGGTAACTTAAAATTCTTTAAAAACAATATTAATAACCATGAGGATAATAATAAGGATAATAAAATCTGGCTCATAATCCCATTTGGGAGAAATATCAGGAGTAATCTGATAGCTAAGTTTAGAGAAGTGATAGGTAGACACTTCTCAAGGAGCTCACACTATGGTAAGATTATCAACACACATATAATCAGATTTGGATTTTCAAATACTAGGAACATAGCACAGATAATAGCAGCACATAACATTAAAATACTTGAGTCTAGGGAAACAGGTATGAATGAGAATTTGAATAATAATATAAATGGCAGTAATAATAATAATAATAATAATAATAATAATAATAATAATAATAATAATAATAATAATAATAATAGTGAGAATGATAACAATGATGGTAATAATAATAATAATAATAATGATAATAATGGTGATAATGATAGTAGTAGTAATAATAATAATAATAATAATAATGGAGGTTCATTTATTAATAATAGGAGTAAGTGCATAATCACAGTAAAAGAGATAAACCCTAGGAGAATAAAATTTGAAGGACCTAATGCGAAAGTCAAAAATATAATATATCAATGCAAAGTAAAGACTCAAACAGATACCATGGCATACTTGGGGTGCACTTCAGGGCAGGTATGCCGTAGAATTTCTAACCATTTCTCATGCTTTAGAGATAGGAAGAAAATGGCTAGCACTAGTCTTAGCAAATACATCTGGGGTCTTAAGGAAAGTAATAAACAGTATTCATTAGAATGGTCTATAATAGCTAGATCAATGCTATATGAGAGAGGAAGAAAGTATTGTTCGCTCTGTACGGTGGAACTGTACCACATACTCTTCTCTAAGGATAAATTGATTAATAAAGTAAAGAATAATGCTCTGAAATGTACGCATATCATAAGAGGTACATTTCGTTGGTATAAATGATCTCAAGATGTGATGAAGTACAGCATGATGTCTCATGTATGTGCAATTATGCATATATGGATGAGTGCATAAAAGAGAGTGTGTGTGTGTGTGTGTGTGTATATATATGTATGTATGTATATATGTATATATATATATATATATATATGTATATATATCTGTGTATGTATATGTATGTGTGTATATATATATGTGTATGTGTATATGTGTGTGTGCATGTGTATGTATATATGTATGTGTGTTGTATTTGTATGTATGTGTGTATATATGTATGTGTATATATATGTGTGTATATGTATATATATATATATATATATATATATATATATATATATATATATATATATATATATATATATATATGTATATATATATATGTATGTGTGTGTGCATGTGTATGTATGCATATGTATACGGGTAATATAGTATAGTAAAGAGAAATAAACAAAATAATTAATCTAGTGGAAATCCACAGGAGAGCAATAAAAATAGAGAATTAAGGAGTTATCTCCCCTATAATAACAAACACGAAAGCTAACGATGTCCTAAAGACCTAATAATAGTTATGTATGTGTTTTTTCGTGTTTTGTTCGAAAGGTAACCACTCCTGAAGAAGTGCCAAACGTCTAAATCCAATGGACCAGTCACTGGATAAGTTTGGCACAGAAATGTTAACATAGAGTGGTGAATAAATCGATATATCGAATTTGAAGTCTCTGTCTCTTTTGAATATGAAAATTTAAAAGTTTAAAAATCTTATGATATAAATATAAACTGTGAGAACGACCCTTAAGGAATCTAATTAATGATCTCCTAAGGTAAGTTCTTATGCTATATTGGTAACGGTTGCTACATCCTCTGGAAAAAAATTATTATATATATATATATATATATATTATAATATTTATATACCTAAACTTCGCGCTAACCCATTGGTAAAATCAATTAATGATTTTTACCCTTTATTATAATTAATATATATATTCTCTAATTATATATATATAGTCTATAAGTCTCAAGATTTCATTCGCACCACAAGACCCTTTTGAAAAAGCGACACAGAATCCACGGCTCCATATTTGAAATGACTAAACATAAAATACTATTTGAACTTGCATACCATGTACAGGAATCTTTTTTACCACTTCTATACACCATTTCCTCGAATAATGGAACTGCATCTACAATATCTTTATATATTTTATATTTTATTTCTACCTTCATTCTCTTTTTTCCCTCTATATACCCTCTATTCTCCTTTTCCATAATAATTTCTTATTTCGAATTCAAATATTTACTTCAGTTTAGCCATCTCACATCATCTCTGATAAAGGGATATCCATTATGTCCCAGAAACAGCTGTAAGACTATATTGAAATCATTTTCCTTATAAATGTCCTGAAAACTACTCACAACCTTGGCTTTGTTAGCTCATTTCGTCTAATGTCTACATATATTTTATATACATACATCCTTACCTATACATACATACATACATACATACATACATACATAGAAACATACGTACATACATACATATATATATATATATATATATATATATATATATATATATATATATATATATACCGGAGTAAGCACATGAAATGTGCAACAAGGTGGAAAAAAGAGTACTCAAATACCAGAGGTAGAGTATATATATATATATATATATATATATATAAATAGATGGATAGATAAACAGAATAAAAGAGAGATTTATAGATAGATAGATAGATAGATAGATAGATAGATAGAGAGAGAGAGAGAAAGAGATGCTTGTATGTGAGTATGTTTGTATGCATATATATATATGTATATATGTATGTGTGTGTGTTTGTGTGTTTGTGTGTGTGTGTGTGTCTGTCTGTCTGTGTGTCTTTGTGTACATGGAAATATTGCGCAGTTTTAATACCGTAATGTAATGGATGATAAGTTCCTTGGGATTTGATGTGCTAATGCGGTTTCATTCAAAAAATGTATTAGGTCAGTAATGTTCGTAATAACTTTATGAAAATCGCACGTCATTTTCAGGTTCTATCTTTGATGTAAGAGAAGGGAATAGCTAACCAAATGGGGATATTTTAGATGCATTCTGTCATGTGATGCACGTGTTCACGTTGTCACATTTCTGTCTTCGGCGTCTACACAGGATAGGAGGGGGTTATAGATAGTATATGGCGTGAGACAAGATGGATATATTAATATAAATGCAGTTACCATCTGTACATTATTGGAAGTTTTAAGTAGGAAATCGTTTAAAGATGAATACGCCTATTTTTCCTTAACTGAGTATGTCAACAAAAAAATCAATACTTACTCAGCATATAACAAATATGCAGAGAGAGAAAAAAAAAACTTTAGTATAAATAAATGAATGGCAGAAGAAAGTAACAGGCTTAAGATGGAAGGAACAGTTGCTAGAAAGTGCTATAGAAAACCATAACTGACACAAGAAAATTTGAGATTATATAAAATGTTCGGTTCATGTCAGTTGTTCTCATGAATATATAAATATGACCATGAATAAAGAAATGGGTAGAACCAATTAGGCAGTATGGAAAAAAGAGAAATGACTATGTAGTCTACTGAATGACGTTCGCAAGAAAATAAACAATAAAAAATATCAGTTGTTTTGCCTAGCGGAATATTCCATCGTAGGCTCAGTGACAAACACAGGGTTGTTTTGTTCTTATTAACCCTTATCGCTGGAGCAGCAGCACATAAGGTATTCCTCTAAACAAAATGATTAATGAGGTTATCTTAAATTATACATATTTCTTTGAGAGTCAGTAACCATTGCGAAAAGAATTTAGTTTCGTTTTTCCAACTAAAGCGAACATTTCAGAATCTGTCAGTATTTTTGGTGCTCGAAATTCAGTACAATAGCACCGAAATAGTTTATTTCTGTTCATATAATTCGCACACGTGAATTATTTTCTCTGTTCGTTTCTCATAAGTAAATAAATTAACATTCATCAAAATTATTCATAACTTCCTATTTCCTACTTATGTATCTCTACGCCCGCTTATATAGCAAGCATGAAATAAATAATCTCTGTAGAATATTTCTTATAAAACAAAAAACACATGTGTAACAGTCAATATGACTGCTACCGATGATAAATTTCCCACTCATTTGAAAAATGGAATTCTTTAGTTTTTAAAATTATTTCTGAATTTGTTACAATGAGAATTAATTTACTTTTAGAGTTTCTAAAACATTGATGCTAAGTTAATATTTCCTCTCCACAATTAAAGAACAAATTGCAATTTATTGAGGATTCTCACAACACGTCATTGAAAATATAATCACTGCCATTATAATAGAAATTTTCAGTCCACAGAAGAAGAACGTGCAACCACAAAGATGAAGTAAGAAGTTATAACGAAAGAAAGTCGTTCGATAAAGAAAGTGAAAATTAGTGTGTCAGGTATTTCGAAGGGATGTCGAAGTTTAATAAAGGCAATAGGTGCGGAAAACTTAAATAAAAAGACGTTATGGGAAATCAATATAATAACCCACTCAGGAACAACATATAGAAACAAGCATATACAAAAATGACATGTATATATACATCTGTTGGTGTATTACAGACTCTAAACTACATGCACATGCGCGCATAAACCGAATTATATACATCAATGAAAAAATACAAATACACAAGCATATACATATATTACACTTCACACACAAGCGTAGACACACCTATATTCATGCAGATAGATACCACATCATATGTATAGCATACACTAAGAGATATCAAGTTATATATATATATATATATATATATACAACTCACGATCTTTTATTCAGACGTAATTAAATATTTTCTTTTAACGTAACTAGTATCGTATTGAAATCACTGGCATAATTTGTATCAGTAAACAACATATTCTGTATTTTTTTACTTAACCATTATCTGTACATTAATAACCTCAAGATTAATATATGGTACAAGGTTTGGTAAAGACAAAAAGAGATTGAAGGATAAAAAGAACTAAAGGGTAATGATAACAATAATTAGGATGAATCTGTTAAAATATGTAAGTTTATCTGAGTTGTGTTAACGTATGAGTGAGTGACTTGCTGCGAGTGCCTATATGTATATGAATGAAATATGAAGGCGTGACAGACAACGTCTCTCTGACTATCTTTATTTGCATAGATGCATTTATACATGCGTACATACGTACACATGTATGTTTTCAGCATTTATAACATGTACAAATGTATATATATGTACTTATATATATATATATATATATATATATATATATATATATATATATATATATATATATATATATATATATACATATATATATATATATGCATATGTGTGTGTGTGTGTGGGTGCGTGTATGTGTGTGTATCTATGTATATAAATACATACATACATGCATATATATATATATATATATGTGTGTGTGTGTGTGTGTGTCTGTATGTATAGATGTATGCATTGTATATACATACATTCATATATATGTTTGTGTGTATATGTATGCATATGCTCTCTCTGTGAGGTAGGAATGCCTGTACCTCTAAGCTAAATATTGGCATCGGAGCCCACACAAAGGATTTGGGTAATGTTCCCGAAGTAATATTTAGTTTCTATGAAAAACATATAATGCCTCTTAATTAGATTCTTTTACCTCCATAGCTGTCGTAGAGGACAGAGTTTACGTGACATGACACACATTTGTGTCTGCTCAGTGTTGCCATTATAAAGGCCGATGCAGGAGATATTTTATCGACTATGATCTAGCCACAAGGCCAATAACCATTCACATTTATATATCTCTTTCTAAATTTGTATCTTTTCTCTCCCACATGCACACCGTGATCAGAAATGAGATATACGCTAGCAATTTTCTGTATACACATGTTGTGTGTGCTTATATATATATATATATATATATATATATATATATATATATATATATATATATATATATATATATATATAGCATGTATACATATATGTTTGCGCATATCTGCGTGTGTGTATGCAAGTATAGATGCTGTTATACATTCAGTAAAATAAGTGCCTTTTCACACGACTACACATATGGAAAAATTAATTTGGAAATGTACTTCGAAGCTTTAAGAAGATTTATTTATGTTAATTTATATTATTTACATTAACTGACATTACTAGTTTCGCAAGCTTATAATTTGTGAAAGTAGGTAAGTGAACTATGCCGTAGATGTCTCGCATCCGACCAGTGTTTCATTAATCGATATATTTTTTTACATAGTTGCTAGAAAGTGTGTCACAAATTGTTATAATTCAAAATAAGGTTGATTTGTTGAAGTTGTTAATTCATCAGGAAATAGTTGTATTAAGATCGTGTCACCAGATAAATGATAATTGAGCCAAAGCGTAAGAGTATGTTGGTCAATTGATTGCAGCATTGCACATTACGTAAACCAATAGTATGTGACGTCTGTGAAGATATCGTTGATATTTTACCAAAATTCGCAACTGTGTTAATCCAGTGACCGTATCACCAGAGTGTATTCAGAAATGTTGAAAATGGAGAAAATTGCACAGGTTGTTAGTTCACTGGCCATCACCCTATAATGAATTATATAAAGTAGATCGAGCTAGTACTGTTTTGAAGAATGCTTTCGGCACAGGTTACCAGACTGCTAGTTAGCTGTGACGTGTCGCCCGTAGACGAGTTTGGTACGGTGATTAATAGGTTTAATGCAGTTGGTGTCTGTGGTACCCATGGCGTAATGTTAAAGAAAGACGGGCTTCTTGAAACCTCGGTATTGTGGCAGATCATCTGCTCAGTTAGCAGCCAGGACTGCTAGAATGGCATATCTATCCCTCTCTGCAGAGGTGAGTGTGACCGGCATGACGGCAACTACTATTGGGCTGTTCTGTTACACACATCTCAGTGCCGGGAAATCATTTATCAAGGTTATAGTAAAAAGAGTGTGAAATCATACGTTTGCCTCTCAGAGTCGTACAAAATAACGGACGGAAGATGTCATTTCTCGCTGAAAGTAAATCATTGGATAATCAAATTAATTACAAGGTATTGGAGCAGGCGCTATTGCAGCGCGTCGCTGCATCCACAGGTTGTAAGTTTTTGCTCGGGTTGTGTCCAACCACCCATGCGAACAGTGTCAGCCGATTCTCATCTCTGTAATGTGCCATCGGTTGACTTAGCTATTCACCTAAAGTTTCAGGCCTTATACCCAAATTTTAAACTATTTTTTGCTGCACTTCTAAGATATACGTGGGCTGATCAATACTTATCCGGACTATTGTTATAGTAACGAAGCTAAATCACGCGGCGTAAAGGCACTTGCCACAGGTTGACTTTGAACTCTTCTGTGCATGCGCATTAAGTTTCAGTTTAAGCTCAATTGCACGGTTTATAGCAGTGCTTGGAATGAAGGTGTGTAACGTGTCATCGTCGCATTGGCCATGACAGAGTTAGTTGAGAAGACAATCTGCATCAAATTTTCCAAAAGCTTGGTGATACATGCCCGGAAGCATACGCAAAGCTTTCAAGACGTTTTCGCCGTTATTGACACAGTCAAGGATATCTTGTGCATCTGAAACTCAAGTGTCTTTCTGTTTAGGTGAAAGCAGTTTTGGCACAAACTGGGAAGACACGCGTTTCATACCCAAATCTTTAGTGATAATGGACTGAACTAAACTGTAACTAATCTTCACATCCTCTGATAACTCACAGATGGTGATTCGACGATTTCGCCTCAGAGCTCCACTCACATATGCGATGTCCTTCTCAGTTCTGCTGGTTACGGGTCTCCCAGAACGTCCATCAATATCGACATTGTTTCTGCAATCTTGGAAACGTCTGAACGACTCATGCACTTGTGTGTGGCTCATGGACTCTACTCCATACGTTTTCTGCAAATTTGAGTAGGCCTCTGAGCAGGTATCACCATCACAACATTCCCTGTGATGGTCAATGCGACGATCACACGCTACGCATCTTCCTTCGAAGTACTGGTATAAACAGCAGGAGTGAGTTAGAACGTTAAAACTTAGTGCGCATACACAGCTAAGTGTGCTTTTTCCAAGCAGCTTA
>NC_142945.1:25008139-25030639 GCF_046866305.1 Octopus bimaculoides | reverse complement strand
GAAATAGATCACATCTTGTGTCTATTAAGACCTAAATTGCTCTCAACATGAAATATAGCAGCATACCAAAACGTAAGCGGGCAAGACATTTAAAATCACATAAAAAAACATTATTAAACAGGTACCGGTTTCGGATTTAACAAATCTTACCGATTGTCCATTCCTCTTCAGGCTGAGAGCAATTTAGGTCTTAATAGACACAAGATGTGATCTGCTTCTAGCACATTAATTGTCCACGTTAGTGGTCAACGTTATTTTTAAAAATGTACCTTAATCCCCTGAGATTGCAGATATTATTTCTGAATCTCTTTGATTCTTTAGATGTGCTGGCCTCCTGATAATTAATCGATATTAATTAATATATGATTAATTACCAGATTTTATAATAATATTTTATCCATTACCCATGTTCTCATACTGAATATATACGACGCAGTAAATATTTTCTGCAGATATATTCCTGGAATTAGCGCGCCAAAACGAAGACTTTTGAATTTCACCATTAAGCTGTAATTAGCAGAACCATATACACGCGCACCCATGGCGGTGGGCAACTTTGTATACGACTCTGATGATTGCAGTTACATTACAAATCAGGCTGAAGAGGAATGGACAATCGGTAAGATCTGTTAAATCCGAAACCGGTACCTGTTTAATAATGTTTTTTTTTTAGGTGATTTTAAATGTCTTACCCGCTTACGTTTTGGTATGCTGCTATATTTCATGTTGAGAGCAATTTAGGTCTTAATAGACACAAAATGTGATCTATTTCTAGCACATTAATTGTCCACGTTAGTTAAATGGCCTGAAGGTCACATCCTCTCTGGGATGTCACTGCATGAACAAAGCCAGGCAAAGTCTTTGTTAGAACTATCCCACATGCTGTTCATGGAACAAGTGATACTCCAACCAACCAGAGGAAGCAATATTTTAGATCTCTCTTACACAAACAATGTGAGCCTAATCCATAATGTGAAAATAACGCCCACATCTCTCTCAGATCATAACATTATAGAATTAACTATGTATGGTCCTAGGCAACCCACTGACACCCACCCCACCAGGAGGACTCAAGCAATATCCAACCTGAATTTCCACAGGGCAGACTGGAAGTCAATTCGCAGAGAGATTCGAAATCAAAACTGGCATGACAGCCTTTCTATACTAGACAATGACCTCAAACTAAGTCATTTTATGTGAACTATAAAAGACATATGCACCAAATACGTGCCATATAGAAGGACCAGCAAACATGCCAATATAATTCCTAGAGACAGGAAAATCCTTATGAGACACAGAACAAAGGTCTCAAACCAGTTAAATAGAGAAATGGAGGATAGGAAAAGGGCTAAATTAAAACTAACACTGTTAGAAATAGAAAACAAGATTAAACTCTCCCATGAAAAAGAGAGAGCAGAGAAGAAGAGAGCAGTAGAAAGCATAAATCAAACCCCAAGGCTTTCTATAGATTTGCAAAAGAGACTGCTACGGTACAGTATAAGATAGGACCCCTATTCCTGTATAATGGCTCACTGACTGCGGATCCCACATTGATAAGTGAAGTGCTCAGTGCACAATTCAAGAGTGTCTTCACTTCTCCTCTGAGTCACATGCAGATAAAGAACCCAGCTGATTTCTTTGACAATATCACTCAGCAGAAAAAGACTGCATCCATTACCTACATTGACATTGAAGAGGAAGATGAAATAGCTGCCATAAATGAAATGAGCTCAAATTCGGCAACTGGCCCCGATGGTTTCCCGGCTGTCCTCTTAAAGTTGTGTAAACAAGAATTAGCAGGACCACTCCGGATACTCTTCCAGAGTTTCCTTGCAAATGGTAAACTTCCCAAAAAGCTGAAGGAAGGCACCATATGTCCTATCCATAAAGGCGTAAGCAGAGCAGAGGCTGGGAACTACAGGCCCATCTCTCTGACTTCACATATTAACAAAGTCATGGAACGAGTTGTCAGAAAGAGATTGATTGCGTTCCTAGAAGAAAATTACTTGCTGAATGAGACCCAGCATGGTTTACGTCCAGGTAGAAGCTGCCTCACGCAACTCTTGCAGCATTATGACTGGGTCTGAAGCAGCTACTTGACCATTCAAATGTTGATGTGATATATCTCGACTTTGCAAAAGTCTTTGACAAAGTCGATCATGGCTTGATATGTCACAAGCTGCGAAACCTTGCCATAACTGGTAAATTAGGAGGATGGCTGCATGACTTCCTGAATGGTAGAAGTCAGACAGTTGCAGCCAATGGAGAACTATCTAGGGAAACACAAATATTGAGCGGTGTTCTGCAAGGAACTGTCCTGGGGTCACTACTGTTCATAGTGGCCCTTCTGGACATGCCGACGGTCACTCGGAGAGCCACTGTCACTAGCTACGCTGATGACACAAAACTATCTCAGGCAATAAAGAATCCTGATGATATTGTAAGCCTACAGAATGACCTAAATGCAATATATGAGTGGGCAGAGCAAAATAATATGCTGTTCAATGCGGAAAATGTTCAAGTACTGCTCTACAAGGCCACACGTGCCTCCCAACTGGCATACACAGGACCTGGAGGTACTGCAATCCCAGAACCACAAGCCGTGAGAGACCTGGGCATCAACATGTGTAGTGATGCATCATTTCACATGCACATTGTCAAGTTGACAGCAAAGTGCAGACAGCTGGCGGGGTGGATACTGAGGACATTCCGTACAAGGGATCAAAAAGTCATGTTGACTCTATGGAAGACATTTGTCCTGAGCCGCCTAGACTATTGCTCGAAGTTGTGGTCACCACACATTGTCAAACGGACAACAGAACTCGAGGCAATTCAGCGGCACTATACAAAAAAGGTCGCCACAGTCCAGCAAATGAACTACAGGGAGCGACTGCAGGCACTAGGTCTCTACTCCCTGGAACGCAGGCGGGAGAGATATGTAATAATATATATATGGAAAATACTGGAAGGACTGATGCCAAACTTTGGCATCAAGTATTACAGGAATGCCCGCACGGGTCACCACTGCATGGTGCCAAAAGTGCCGTCCACTGCATCTCACATAAGAACAAGATACTGCAGCAGCCTCGGTTTCAGAGGACCTCAGCTCTTCAATGCCCTGCCAAAACATTTGAGAGACCTGCAAGACACGGATGTGGAGGTCTTCAAGACAAAACTCGACGCTTTCCTCTCCACGATACCAGACGAACCAATGGCTCGAAATGAGACACAGTTTAGGGCAGCGATGTCAAATTCTCTTATACACCAGATGTGCCATCAAAAGACTTGATTGGACTATATCAGGTGCAGGAGAAGAGCCAAGCAAGGAACGTGAAGAGAGCAAAGCATAAAGACAGAACATCACAGTGGTGCTCCAGCATGGCCGCAGCCACTTGGCTGAAACCCATAAATAAATAAATAAATAAATAAATAAATATATATATATATATATATATATATATATATATATATATATATATATATATATATATATATAGTGGTTATCTACTCCTCATGTAGAGTTTGACCACCTCCTGTGCCTACAAATTAGAACCCCCATCATTGCAATGTTCTGAAATGACATCCAAATAGATTGCATATCCAATTGGACTACCAAGAGCTGTAGATAAGTTCTGATCTTTGTGGATCTTAAAACGAGGCTGCCGTTACATTTGCAAACCTACTCATGTACTTGAGCCAGGATTCTTGATTCCATCTGCTCCTGTCGCTTTGCAGTTTGGCAGTTTTGATACATGTGTAATTACATCCCTCCGTTGTTATGTGTACATGGCCCTGTCGTAGAGTGTCAGGAAGATGTAGTTCGGATCTCACAGAATGAATCCATTCACTACCGTGGTTTTGGGGAACATCTTGCACCCAAATGTTGTTTCAAAACTGCTGGATTTACCCTACTTCAGGAGGTATTCTTTCTGTACATCCTCCTAAGCTCTTAAAAAAAACCCCTCTGGTTATTTGCGAATAATGTTTCGCTGGAACTCCGATATGCGATCAGTGCAGTGTTGCATCTTCAACGTTTTTGCACGTACACATTGCTTTAAGGCGGGTTTCCATAACACATATTAACCCTTTCTTTTCTATTTGGTATTTTGCTTCACGATAAGCACTTACACCTTGACATAGCACATGATGCCATATATAGTCGAAATAACCATTATAATTTCGGATACCAGACATAGAGATCTCATTAGCATTTCTCTAAGGTACTGCGCAATAGTAGCAGGAGCGGAAATCAGCCAAGAACCATCATTCTGACTGCAGCTGGTCACCTAGAGAGGATGGTCGATATCATCTAACATGTCACGTAGGAGAGACAGTTCGATTTGATCTAGATCTTCGAATGGAAAAGAACTGAGACGGAATTAATTTAGAGGGCGCCCAAGAGACGGGCAAAATTTAATTGTAAAAGGTGGCGAATGATTACATAAACTTCGTCATATATTATTTCCTGATTTTCGTGCCTTGACCCAGTTTCAATGTGATTAAGCACAACGCTCCGAACACAACTGGTATCACTTTTACATTACCTCTCGCATTCCATACAGTTACCCCATTTCCACTTTCAATTCGGTGTATTTGGTGACTTTTTTAACCTCTTTACTCACAACATTCATAACATTGGTATGGTTACATCAATGATCTGACAGTATTTGTCTCTCTTATTTGATATGACAATATCCGACCGACTGTGTTCGTGTTCACGTTCATTCATTGGTAGGTTTAGTTTAATAAGTACATACGTATCTACGTATTTATATAGATACACATACATACAGGTCTGCATGCATGGACGCATGCATACATATGTATGTTACTAGGTTCAATGCTCGAATCATTATTATGGTTGACATCAAAGTATGGTCATTTAGCTAAATATTGTTCCCACCTATATCAATGTTAAGGTTAAGATGCTTTCTATTATTTTCCATAATGGCTAGACAACTGTTTCCCCCCCCCCCCAGACATCATTTCTTTCAAACAAATTCACTAAAGATTCTTTATTTTCTTGAAATTTATTTTTCAAAATGAATACTAATTCAGAATTGTTTGTTTTTCTGTAAATCGTTTTCATATTTTTGGGAGGTACAAATTTAGTGTATTAAATTCAAATTATAATGTTTTATTTGTAATTCGGATTTTAAATTCTTCATTTCATTTTACTTTTTTTCTTTTTATGTCATCTGTGAGATATTAATAATTAGATATTATAAAGTTCTGATGTTTTAAAGAGGAAGTAATTCTTTAAAAAAATCACAAATGTGTGTTTATTCTGAAATTCCACCTTTCAGTTGTTACCAACGCCCAAATATTTGATGCCGATTCCTTTGCCCCAGCATCTGTGATTTAAGTAGCTTACATAAAACTTTTAATAAACCAAGACCTGTAAGACAATTACCTTTCTCAGAATACTCTAAGAGTGTTCCATTTGCTGCTTCTGTTCTGTCAATAAATATTGTTTTGTAGGTTTGAATCTGATCCTAAACTTAGTTGCTAGAAGAACATTATTTGGCTTTATAATCGCTGTTGGGTTTGTGCGCTATCACTGGCTCCACTGTGTTGGTTCGAAAATGGCTTGGCTGTGATGAGATACAAGTTTCTGGAAATCGGAAAAGCAGATACAAAAAGTTGATATGTTACGACATTGAACTACTCAAAAATGTTCCAGCTATTTCAAATACTTACGCAAAAGGAGGTTAGTATTCAATGTTCATGTAGAGAATAGAACTTATTAAAGCGTTAGAAGCATTTTTGTCGGAACGGCACGTAGGATGCAAATCTGGGGCAAATACTATTTATTTATCCAAAGCAGTATATCAAGAATGAATAGCAATTATGGTAAACTACATGGATTATAAAATTGGAAATCGAGGCTACAAATGCTACTCACGCGTTGTTCACATTACGGCCGACCTGAAACACTGGTGAACTGTTGTGGCCCGAATATTATAATATATAAACCTCTATTTGAGACCTTTACAATTATACCAATAGAAAATCACACGTCTATGATCTTGTCATCAACACTCAGGTCATGATTAAAAATGCGAATTCGTTTAAACATATACTTGGCTAACTGTAAGCGCTAGGAAAATGGTCTACCAGACATCTTTAAACACATAAAAAGGTATAATGATTATATACCGTGACCAAATCATTCAATCGACCTCGGGAAAAGGCAGTATTCACTGTACCTAGATTTGAAAATGTTGGCGTTATGCTGGAGTTCTATAATTTATGTTGTTGATCTCCTCGAATGTGGGGGTTTTGAAAACACGAAACACGCTAGATCTTCTCTGAAGGAAATAAATGTAACCAGATATTCTAATCTATTCTGCGCGCTTTGAAGTACTCAGGGGCGAATTCAAAACGGATATATCAATATTTAACACACTAGCAAACATATTTTCGAAGATATATATATATATATATATATATATATATATATATATATATATATATATATATATATATATAAAACAAATCATTAAAGTGAGAAGGTCGCTTGAGAAAATTTCTGGTTTTCAACAAAACCATCAAGAAATTACAAATCCCTGGCTATGATGTATTTTGATGTTATTTTACTATTGCCATTGCTTTTGTTTGTTGGAGAACTTTAAGAACATTCAAATGACATAACTGCACATTATGAATCAAGAGCAAAAGGTTTGCGTGATGGTATCATCTCCACTACTTATAAGCGCAACACTTTGTTAGAAAGAACTTTTCAGATGAAAGAAATAGTAGTACACCTTTGAGACGAAACGAGAAGTTTATTATAGACGTTCTGAATCAAATCTATGAGTGCATGGTAATGCAATTACGTTAGAGAATTGATCCATGTGATAAGATTGCGAAAACATTCAAGTGTCTCTCAGAATTGGTGCTAATATTAAACAAATCATGTTACAAAGGTGATATTGACCACAAATTAGTAAAGGAGTGTTATCAGTTCAGATAATATTTGCGACTTAGGAAATCCCAGAATGCAGAACGAAACGCATCACCGAAAGTGCAATGCAACAGCATTCTTCAACTTAAACACATAATTCAAATTTTCCTAAATATTACTAGTGCACTTAAGCTGTACATAACCCTAGAACAAGCTTTGAAGCAGAAAGTGATTTCTCAAAGCTACCATTTATACAGAATCAATTTCCATCTGAACTGACTGAGAGTGATTAAATTCCCTTTCCATCTTGTCTTTAGAAAATGGTGTTGAAAGGCTCTTATATGACAAAACGTTTACGTAAAATTATAGCTAGAAAAGCAGAAAAAGAATTGTTTTGAAAATATACATCACAAACTATATTATACTCTGGTCTTTGTTATGGTTTCTGTCATTAGACTGCAATGCAGCAAACATGTATATAGATAATCCCCAATTCTTACACTGGGGTAGATAAAAAATGTTACCCAGTGTTATTTTCCGGTAGAGAGGGACTCAATGCATGTCCACATCTTCAAGAATTCCATTCAATGTTACCATTCGCTGCTATTAGGATTTCAAGTTTATTTCATGTGTAGTAAAACCGTTGAAACGTTGTTGGTTGTTGCGCTATTGTCATTGGTTGTGAAGGCGTCCTAAAACAGCTTAAACTTCAGCCTAGCAAAATGCATGCTTGTCACAGGCAACATGATAATTAAGAGGGAAATAAAAATGGGTTTCTTGATCCTAGTATGTTGATATATTGATACCGTTCAATATACCGGTGAAAACATAAAACGTAATGTGATAAAATAAAGAATTAGTCTTTAGAACAATACCAGATTGTAACTTCATCACATTTCGTTGTTTGATTACTATATACTGAAAGGAGTTTGTTGAAATATCTACATTTGTTAACCATCTCAAACCTCTTGCTGAAGTATATTATTTCAGGTTCTGCATTTTTTCAAAACAATATCAAATAAACCCCTTTATTCATATTTCAAAATATATGAAGCATAAGCTTATGTTTCATTTCAATTCTCTTATTCACAAAATATGCGAACCCTTTCAAAAGGTTTTCTCCCAACTTGAATATATAGCTTGAGTATGCTGTGATGTTCTACTACATTCAATTGTAGACAAATTATGAATCGTCGCTAAATCGGTAATTTTTAAACACTCCAAAGCTACAATCGTGCTTTCCGGAAATGACATCATTACTATGATCAGAAACTATTTCTTTTGTCTTTAAGTTCGTCTTCGAGATTACGCAACCTGTATTACTTCAATGAAATTTAATAGGTCATCTATACCATAAATTTAATGGTAAAAGTAGTATTTTAACTAACTAGGAGGAATTTCGACTAAATAATTTCCCGTCGATTGTTAAACCACTATCTTACCTGCGATAACATTGTCTCGCCTATTCATATTTGATTAAATCTGGTATATCTTTAGGCTCAGTTAAGCCTCACGCATTGCTACATCATGTAGAGTATGATCTTACGTCATATTTTTTATGGAAACATATACTCCTTCATCACACCACTTAATTATTCCTCTTCACTTATCGAAACTTTGTAATACTGTCGCCATGCTTATACTTCTGTCTCGGTTCAAAGGATCAACCAGAATTTCGGGAATGAATATCTTCTGATTCACTGTATTATGTGCTATGGACAATGCTTCCCATCCACGAGAAAAATAATTATTAAAAACATCGAGATATCTTTTTTTTTATGGTGTAGTATCTGCTTCAAAAATAAATGCAGTGAAGGCACTATTTGCCTACCCCTGAGGAACGGAAACAGTAAATTACGTGTAACTACTTTTACGATCTCAGCCCTAAATAAATCTTATTCCCCTTTCTCGGAGGTGAGGACCATTTGTATTTAATTTCACACATACAGATCTAGTTTTTCTCTATTACTTAATTCAGCATATGGAACAAGATGTTTCAATGCATTCTCTTCTCTTTGGCGCTGTTATTGCGGTTGCTGCTGAGGTTGTGGTGGTGGTGGTTGTGGCGGTTGTAGCGTTAGTGATTGTGCTGCGGTTGGTGGTTTTGTTGTTGGTGGTGATGGTTGTGGTGAAGGTACTCGTGATACATGTATTGCTACCTGAGAATAATTCGTCAACTAAACATGACAAAGCAAATAGTAGAACGAATAGCTGAAATCACAGAAGCTGTTATATACATATACGAATATGGAAAAATTTAATTTTGTTCTAACTTCTAAAATATAATAGTCTTTTGAATGTTTTCTGAGCTTTAGCAAATGCCTAGCTTTCTATATCAACCAATCTCAATATGTGTGCGTTTACTTCATATTAAATTTAAAGGAAGAAGAGTACTTATTTTTCAGGAAATATGTACATTAAGTTCCTTCAAACATGAAATAAGGAATTGGGCTTCAAAGAAGTATTCTGAATTTATTCGAAAATCTTCACAAAAGTTGAGAAATATTTTCATGTTTGTGGTTTTTTCCTCAATCCTTCTATTTTTACATTAATTATATGATTTTGATTTGAAGGTTTGATTCAATATTTCATGCTGGTTTTATGTAAGAATATTCCTATCAAAATTGTAATTCTTCACAAAGCGACAAATATAATGGAAGTTATATTTTGTACGGAAGTCATATTTTGTAGTTTTATGAAATACAATTCGGATACGACTGGCAAGTAATATTGTAACGTATTATCAATTGAAAATGAAGATAAAATAAGTTTTAATTTAATCCATCTATTTATGTTCAATTATGATATCAAATAAATATTGCAGTCGTCTTTTTATGTCATTTACGATATCGAAAATGATAAAAGCAGTGAATAGTATAATTGCTATTTTTGTTGCTATTGCTATATTTCTGTTGTCAACACAGTTCTGTAATTTATATCCGTTACACATGAACACATTTTAAAATAACGGAATACTAATTTCTTTTATTGTATTCATTGTTCCAGAGAATGCAAAGAAACCTTTCATTGTTCTGACTTTCTTCTCTACTTCAATTTTACTTACCAATATTACAGTTGCAGTAGCTATTCTTAATATGTATTCTGTTTGATCAATTGTAATATAGAATTTATAAATATATATTATTTGTGAGTTTCTAAAGTTTTTTTAGATATTCTTCTAAAACCATATATTCTGTGACAGGGATTCTACAACAGGTTACATCAGATTAACATTTACGTCAAAGAGTTTCTATAATATTATTAAAGTAAATTTGTTGCATACAGCTGAATGCAGGTATCTAATGGAATGATAGAAGACTGAAACTACTTTCATGATGACTTTACAACGCTCCGGCATACAGTATAGAATTTCTTTGATGCCAAATATAATACTTAACGTTTCAGCCATTACTCCCTCTTCTTATGTAGTATTCTTGAAATGTAATGCTCTCTATAGCCCAGGAAACACATTTCAATAACACTCAAACTACACATTCTTTGTGTAAAGGCTCATTGGTTGCCACTAACCTATCTTACCTAGCTTTCAGTATCAAGGATTTCTTTCTATTTACACTGGATTGCTGCCTTCTCCCCCAAAGAATCTGCTTTATCTATTCCCCTCTGTACTGATGGAAAATATCCACAATACTTGTTATGGGAAAATACTGAACATATCATGTGATTGAAGGTGGACTAACCGATTACAATAAATAGGAAGTGAATGAACTGTCAGCGGCATGGTTAACAGTGTTAGGTCGACGTGGGGAAAGTCTATGTTATTTAGTCATTTTGACCTGTGTAAGACGCTTTGTTGATCACTTGTTGAAGGTCTCCTGTTCCTATTGTTAGTTATTGAAGTTTTGAACTATTGAATTGTTGAATTATAGAATTGTTATATTTACCTAATTATTTTCTTCCCCATTTATGGGTGAAACGATCGAGAGCCAACCAGTTCCAGTTGGTAGTTATGCTGCAGCCACTGGAAAACGATTACCTGCTGATATATTACAAGTGAGAGAAGTTAAAATAGAAGAAAAGAAATTGAAGAAGTTCAACGAACTTATAGCAAAGGAAGTTGACATCCTGAGGTTGACCCCGTCGAACCAACTGACAGAGAAGACAATTAAACTGAAAGTGATATTTAGAACGATGTCCACAGGAACCAGAATGATAGAAATAACTACAGCGGAAGCAGTAGAAGATTGCCTAGCGGACATTAAAAACCTCACGACATTCTATACTAGAGACAAGAAGTATGACACAGCGGAGGTTCTTTTCGCGAGCCAACAAGAAGCGATGAAACACTCAACTGTGCCATTGATGTCGGCAGAGTGGATGCTACTGCCAACCTGCTGTGGCAAACGTGCGGCCAGAGTTAGGATTGGTAGAGTGCCTCGGGAGATTGACGAGGTGTGGCTGGTGGCAGCCATCCTCTACAACACGGAGGAAGAAACGAAAATTCTGAAAGTCACAAGAATAACAGAGGTAAACTGTTGGGGATACAGCCTTGAGGTGACGGTCCAAATCAGTTTACCGGACCTACATAAAAGTGGTCGTGTTAACCGAGGAGGTGAAACTAAGAGTGGTAGTGGAGGGAAGACCTCCCATCTGCTACCGGCGTTGAGTACGTGGACACATGAAAGCTAAGTGTTCCCAGAAACACGATGAGGAGGTGATGGAGCAAGAGGCAGCAAGGAGAAGAATAGGTGCAAAACGCAGAGAAGCAGAGGCCAGTAGACGAAAAGAAAGTTGAAGATGTGAAAGAAAGGTACACAGTGGTGAAGAGAAAGAGTGAGGGAAACGCGAACTCACCACGTAAGAGTCCGATGAAGAAAAGAAAGAAAACCGTAAAGGAGACTTATTGTGTGAGACCAGGTATACCAAGGGAGAAGAAAGCGAACGTGCAGAAAAGAATGGAAGAAAGAACGGAGATGCCAACAACGTCAAGTGAGAAATATACAAAGAGAAAACAGATATCGATACCAGTAACTAGCACGGAGTAGAGAGTGAAGAAGCAGAAAACAGAGGAAGAAAAAAGGGGATGGCAACAACATCGAGCGAGAAAGAAACAGAGAAGAAAGAGATACCCATACCCGAGGAAACTAATAACGGGAGACAGGAAGGAGTACAGAAAAGGAAACACGGTATATGATAAAATATGAAAATTGCATCAAAATTGTGAAGAAAATCACCAAGATGAAACATGTAATTAGGGTTAAATTAGCGGCGAATGAGTAGAACGAAGGCTTGAAAACAGTCTTGTTTGAGAAAGAGAGGGGAGTGAAGTTGAAGGAACTATTTGGAGATATGATAGAAATAACGCCGATAGAGGTTCGGTTTGACGAGTTGCCACCAGTGGTGGCTTTGAAGATTTAATACAGTATATATTGTAAATGAAAGTAGAAATTTTAAAAAGTGACTTTTAAAAAAGATAAAATGAATAGTGAACTGTGTGTTAAATGTTATACATAAACTGTTAAATGACACTGCCTGCGAGTGGGGGGCAGGTAAGACATTTCATTTCAGTTTTATCATTATATTTCATAATTTCATTCGTTATATGTTTCATGTACTCCATTGTGTTGTGTTGTCTGTCCATGTATCGTCCCTTCTTTGTATGAGCCTGTGTACTCAAAATACAGAAACAGGTATTATTTCGACTGTGTTGGTTTACCGTGTTAATTCTATGTGTGTTAGTTTAAAAGTCGGTAGTTGAACAGTTAAAACAAAGTATCTTACCTACGTTCGAGTAGTTTTGTGTTAACATATATTCCTGCGACAGGTTATTTTTAAATGACCACATCAAACTATTCGTTTGTGTAATATCATTTAAAACCAGACTTGTATACCCATGTTATGACAGTATTATGGACACAGCTATTCTTGTATCAACGAAATATACATCACTTCAACTCTCTGTGATATCATAGTCCTCAGCGACTTCAACTGTCACAACTGCTAATATTCTCGTTGATAACGATGCCGCAATCGGAGGTCGCTTGGGAAGAAATTGGATAACTTCGTATTTTCTACACTTACATCAATATATTCTACTCAAGTTTGATGTTCTTGCACTATAAGCCTACGTGTTTCATTCTCTAAATCTAGTTTCCATATAACAGGTATTCTGATGATAGCCATAACGCGACCACCCAATACCCTTGAATATATATATATCGATCTCTGCCTACTGTTTTGGAATCTAATGCACTATACACACAAATGGCATAAACAACGGTAATTGAGCCGATATTCTTAACGTGACACAACCAACACACTTCCCAAACAAAGCAAAAATCCATAATTCTTCAGATTCTTCTAGTGTTTCCTGCATAGTCGTACTGTAGTATTTCAAGAAAGAAATGGTACAGGGAAAATGCTATAAGAACTTTAGAACCTTTCTTACTCGGTACCATGCTGCTGTAAGGCCATCCATAGAAATTCGAGAAATTCCTTTGTGGAGCTCATTTCTCTCATGGCCTCATGTCTGTCATGACGAACAGATCTCTAATAATTTGCAGAATACTCCTTCCCCTCAGAAGATAGTTCTTACAGTACTACAAAGTGGCTAGAGGTATGCAGTTGTAATAAACCCACAGTAAAGACAACAATAAAATTCCTACGAGAGTTAATTGCCTCGTTACGGTGTTTCATACATGTTAGTTTCAGATAATAGAGCACATTTCACGGGTACGAATTAAGACATTTCTGCAAAATACCTTCCATAAAGTATATCTTTACCCCACTCTACCACCCGAGGTCAAATGGGCCGGCGGAAAGATTTGTCGGCACGTTCAAAAGAGCTCTAAGAAAAGCTAGGAACGAGCTAGATAATGGCGAGGCACAAACGAAATTTTTGAGAGTAGATAGAATAACATCAAACCCAAACACTAATTCAGGAAAGTCACCAGGAGAGTAAATTTTAGAGCGTAAAATAAAATCAATCTTCGATAGATTATTGACAAGAAAAAATACATCTAAAAGAAAGACAAAATATACATTTGAAGGAAATACAAGACATATTACAAAACATTTCGAAGTAGGAGATAAAGAGCATTTTAAAAATTACAAAAATGGTAAAGAATGTTGGGAAGATGGCTGTGCAATCAAAATATTAGGTAACATGATGTATTTAATTAAAGACCAACGTTCGGAACATAAGAGACACTATAACAAGTTACAAATGAGACATATAAAAGAATGAAAGTTAATACCAATGGAAGCGTTCTATGATATGTTTGAAGTGCCAGCACTGAGAGTTATAGAACCCCATAGAACTAGCTTCAGAAAACGAAAACAGGCTAAATATCTGGAAGTAATACCTAAATGAAAAAGATATAAAATTTAAAATAGCAAAGTGCTAACAAAAGTGATTGGTACAACGAAAAGAAAAAAAGTGAACGAATAATACTACCTTAAAAGTCAGGCAACAATTAAAATACAATAGCTAAAAATAAAAAGAGGGAGAGGTGTTGGAAAGAAAACAAGATAAGTATAAAAGAAATTCCGCTTTCTCACAATAGTTGCAATCACAAAAGAGATGTTGTGATGAGAGTTAAGACACCCCCATGCCAGAGATAGACTGCTCCGAGTAAAGTGTAGCGATCCAGTGAGTTCAAAGTTCAGAGTTCCGTGTCGAGTGCAGTTCGTGTTAGTTCGCAGTGAAGTCGGAAAGTGTTGGTTGGTTAGTTCACAAAGAATATCGATTGTTGGTTCGTAATTTATTAGTTCGTTACATTGTTTTTACTGTTATCTGGTTATCTTAAATTACGTTACTGTCATCTGGTTATCATAAATTATCGTAAATTACGTTACAACATCATCCTAAAAATCAACGTCATAAATGACGCCACCAGTGACAATACCTTTCACTGCTCCCGAACATTTTGTCCCCAATAGTCATCTACATGGAACATCAAGCTACATTACGCCAAGAGACATTTGCTGGCTCCTTCAATATTTCTTTCTTCTTGACATGGTCTCCTTTCCCTCTTCCGTTTCTACGAGAAGAAATAAGCTACGCTGAAGTCAGCAACGCTGCCTCTAGACATTTCAATAATTGATTCAAGCCAAAGCCTTCTATCTTAACGATGAGGAATATATGATATAATGTTTTTTTTCTGCTAATTTACCTGGAAGGAAATGAATAAAAAGGGAACTAGTTTTTTGGAAAAGAGAGAAAAATGTTCGCCTGTAGAACACCTTTGTTCATAATTTAGACTGATCACTGCCAATATGGGATTTAACAGTAACACTTATGAAGAATAACCGACCATCTCAAGTGAAATGCTAGCATATGTTAACTTCTGAATATCTAAGTATGCCGACTGCATGGCTACATATCAATATTATCTAAAACTTCATTTGTTTGCTATTCGTCTACTAAGCTGATCGATTCCAAGATCCTAAACTATGATGCTGAAATTCATATTCATAATCTCTTATCAACTTTGGTATTTTCCACCAGAGGAATTTCATTGAAGATTTTGTAATACAGATATTCTTACTGAAACGTCAAGAAACAAGAAATACAATTAAGGAGAATTTATTCCTGTAAAATAGAACGTTTCTTCAAACACTTGCCAAGTATTTACAAAATATGATAAATATGTGTTTGTAAATTAACACAAGTACGTTTAATTCTAAACATACTTTGGGGTATGAATTGAAGCCATTACAAAACGATAGAATAGATTTATAAACAAATGTAGCAGTTAGCAATCATATATTTTGACTTCCTCTTCCTTTCAACCCCTATCGGTTTTCTAGAGTACACAGCGCATTTACTTCTCAGGATAAATATTAATTTCGTTGATTTTACCGGGGCTTTTTCTGTGACAACAATGTTCATTATTCGATCCTGAGCTCGCAACAAACCCTATAAAAACATAAAAGCTTTCGATTGAAAATCAGAGTATTATTAACAAAGTCCCTTACCCAACAATCATCTGAGTTAATCGTTCAGCCAAGTATCCTTGACGACTAAAAGGGTATGGAGAAGTAATAGGTTCTAAATCCATAAGTAAATAAAATAAAATATATTTCATTCTGAATTAAATCTGCCATAGAAATTCTCAAAGACAATAACCTAAACAAATCCTTAAATAAATTCCTTGAAATATTTAGTGAAATACTTCAAATTCGCCGAGGTCGACTTTACCTTTCTTCCTTTCGGGGTCGATAAATTAAATACCAGTTGCGTACTAGAATCAATCTAATCGATTGGCCACCTCCCCCAAAATTTCGTGCCTTGTGCCTAGAGTAGAAAAGAATATTTGGTGAAATACATATCGACATGTTTGGGAAAAATAAAAGAAATATAATATGAAAAATTCCTGTCACATTGTCATTTGTCGACATTAAGAGCCAAAGAAGGCAATCCTGTCCTCACTTGCTATTCTCGAAAAACCAGATCTCACATTTCACCCTACTGTCTCTTAAAAAAGGAAATGGATACACGTATTTTCTAAGAACAAAATAACAAACAGCATGATGATGCCTGGGTTACTTTTCATCATAACTCCATTTGATCGGACAGAGCGTAGTGATAAACAAGAAGAAGCATCTCCACAAGACATATCCTACCATCATAAATAACTAAAATAGATACACAATAAGAGCTTTAGTATATATAAAGGTCTGGGTTGAGAAATTTAATGCCTTCGATTTTCGTTCTCATCTAACTGTGCTACAAGAGAGAAAACAACATTAGGTACTTAGCATTTCAGAGGAAGTCATATTGACAATCTTGGTATTTCGTTTTATCCGCTTAACAAGGAATTTAAAATATTCTGAGTGACATAGTTGCGAGAGAATAATATTAAGTCAGCTCTGTTCATATTTCCAGATAGTGTTGCTTTTATTGTTATTATTGAGTTTGTTAAGCACTGGCCAAGCGGAACTATGACCGAAAACGTTCTAGTTAAAAAAGCTGTCGCATTTTTGCACATAGGAGCACGGGTGGTTCTGTATTGAGAACATTGCTTCCCAACAACTTAGTTCCAGGTTCAGTCCCACTGCCTGGCATCTTGGGCAAAGTCTCGTGAGTGTATTTGTTAGACGTAAACTGAAGAGGCTCGACATGTGTATATATATATATATATATATATATATATATATATATATATATATATATATATATATATATATATATATATATATATATATATATATATATATATATATATATATATATATATATATATATATATATATATATATATATATATATATATATATATATATATATATATATATATATATATATATATATATATATATATATATATATATATATATATATATATATATATATACGCGCAGGAGTGGTTATGTGGCAAGTAGTTTGCTTACCAAGCGCATGGTTTCGGGTTCAGTTCCACTGCGTGACACCTTGGGCATGTATCTTCTATTATAGCTTCGGGTCGACCAGAGCCTTGTGAGTATATTTGATAGACAGAAGCTGAAAGAAGCCCGCCGTATATATATATATGTATATATGCATACACAGACACACACACACATATATATATGTGTGTGCGTGTGTATATGTTTATATGTATGTGTGTGTATATGTTTGTGTGCCTGCGTTTGTCCCCCAACATCGCTTGACAACCGATGCTAGTGTGTTTGCTACCCCGTAACTTAGCGGTTCGGCAAATGAGACGGATAGAATAAGTACTTGACGTACAAAGAATAAGGCCTGGCAACGATTTGCTCGACTAAAGGCGGTGCTCCAGCATTGTCGTAGTCAAATAACTGAAACAAGTAAAAGATAAAAGATTGGAGAGTGGTTCCTAATATATTTAAGATGGTAGTGTATGGCTTCAGAGAAATTTGTTGGTTAATTCTAGCAGGTCTAACGATTGCTGAGAGGCCATCTTGTTCGCTCATAACTGGATTTTGTGTTGCTAACAGGATATCCACGATGTATACCGTAATGTATTTATATTTTCATATGAATTGATACAATTGGCAATTATTTTTATTTGATTATAAGACGACATTCTTCTCAGCTGTCTTATTCGCTGCAAGGTGAAAATGCTGAAGATGTATTTTCATAGCTTACATCAGTCATATTTTCTAATTAATAAGCGATCAATTAACGTAATGCTAAATAATGACAGAGTCATATTTTTCACACTCATTATAACACGTTTCTCTCTATTGTACACAGCTGCAAACTCTCAGAGTATCGTTGAATTAACCGAAAGAAACGTATACTTAAATGTTATTTTATTGATGAGTGGAGAGTAAGCCATCCATCTCGACGTGATATGAAACCAGAATCTAGGTAGACAAAATTTCTATTTTCATGTATAATCAGCTATTTTGTTAAATTATTGCAAAACTAATACGAGAGAGGTCATTACGTAGTAAAATAGTTTTAATTGTATTATTCAAAAGATTGTATTATTTAAACGAAATAGACACTCTGTTAGGTTCCGTTGATATCAATACGGCTTTTCCCCTTCATAATTACGATCTAGGAAGTTGTATATCAATGTTATTTCAAGATATAAAGTATACTCTTCAAAATCATTTTTTGCTATCGACTTTTTATTCACCAATGCCCTACATTAGTTTTTATTGTTGTTGGTCTTCATGTCAAGTCAGACTGAACTTATCTATAATCAATGAGGTTCTTTCCCACCATGATTTGGTACACCCGTTTTCAGAAGTTTTTAGATATTGTATACACTGTTCCTAGTTATGCAACAGTTCATTACTTGAGGAAACTTTTGAGGGTGAAGTGGCCACAAGAAAACTTCCTTCGTTTACTTCATCTTAGTAAGTGATGTCAATATCTGTGTTTTACTTTAATTTGGTTAAATAGATTCCTTGCCCTACAGATAATTATATTACATGCAAGTCATATTTAAAAACCATTTGGAATAAATATTTACCATGGGACAGTATCATTAACGGTTGATTGTGGACGTCTTATTATTAGAAAATAGGTTTGGAGTTTTAATTTTTATTGAGTGTAAACTATGTAGAGTTACATCAATAACTTGTTCTATTTGTTCTTTTTCTCTTTGTTCTTATTTTTCGGTCAGAACAATTCAAAAGCTTAAGACAACCAAAATGATATCTTCTTACTCAAAATTATGTAGAGTAACTAATGATTTTCTAACTATAAGATAAGTTTATAATCGGTTGCAATTTTTTCTGAATTTAAAAGGCGTACAACTGCATTATTTAAATCACTTCAACATCAATATATATTCAAATGAAAACTGCAACTCTAGTTCGAAAGTGTCGCTCTTTGCCGCCCATTCTGTCTAAAGTTAACTTTACACGTACAATTTTCACAGAAATGTACTATATACTAATATAACAGTTGTGCTATCAACATCATATGTAATTAAGTGTGAAAAAGTTTAATGTTTTAAATTCATTATAAAAATGCAGTGCGAAGTAATATAGTTACTAATTATATTTTAATCTGACCCAAACTATTACGGTTAAAACCATCGGAAATTCTTCCATCTATTACGCATTTGAGTGCTTTGGTACTGGGAGGAGGGCAGCATGCTTCTATTTGGTAAGAACAGACAAAGATAATATCCACATTGATCCAATTGTTTTCTCATTTCCGCGTTGGAGATATCATTAATAAATTCGAGTCCTTCCACTTCATATTCAATACGATGGCAGAGAATACACTACTTGTAGAGTGGAACTTATACTGATAATACTATATAATATAAACTAAATTATATATATGCATAGATAGTAGAGATCTCTATTAGTTGAAGACATTAAACGAGTAACTATTCAAATAGGTATATAATAGCATTTTATGCCAATCTCTTCACTCAGAAGAAGGAGACCGGATTTACGGTAACGTTTATTTGCATCCACTATTGGTTAAACATCTTTCGTTTTTGCACACTCCATCTGTTAGCTTTACAACTATTACATAATTCCGGGGTCCCCAAAAACAGTTGTTGGGTATATAGTATCATATTCGCTTTCCTTAGCTTTCTGTATTTGTGTACTCCTTGTAAATCTGTTTTTTGGAAATATGTCAACACTTTTATTCAGACGATAAACATGAATGTTTTCTCGTCTGAATATTTTCAGCTTTTGTTTCTTTCTCTCTCTCTCTCTGTCTCTCTCTCTCTCTGTCTGTCTGTCTCTCTCTCTATCCCTCTCTCTCTCTCTCTCTCTCTTGCCCTCCCTCCACTCCCTCTGACATTCTTTCTCTCTTTCTTCCCCTCTCTATCTCCATATATATATATATATATATATATATATATATATATATATATATATATATATATATATATATATATATATATATATATGTACATTTTCTAAGCGTGTTTATATTTGTATCATTATTTCCATACCAGCTTACCTGGATTCCTCTTATAGCCACTCTTTGCTCTTTACGTAGCCTTCAATAAAGATTTGGGAATGTATATTCCAATCCTTTGAGCACTGCTACGTATTTTCTGAATTGAGCATCTCCTGTTGAAACTATATATGCATATATACATATAACGCATGTACGTATGCTGGAAGGTAGGTAGGTAGGTAGGTAGGTAAGTAGGTAGGTAGGTAGGTAGGTAGGCATGCATGAATGTATGAATGTATGTATATATTTACGTATGATTACTTTTGTTTTCTTTTGTTCTTTTATCTATTCTAATATGAATAAAATATTGTAACAATCGAATATTTACTGCGCGAAACTGAGCCAGCTGTCGTCTCTTCGCAACATTCAATTGTTCATATGCCTACAAGTAGTTGCTTATATTGAATTGAAATCAAAATATTTGTTTTCAAAACATAGGAATATATGTAACAGAATACATATTGACGTTTAGCTAAAAATTATTATCTGTCATAATAATTTGACACATAAGCAATCCTGTTGTTGTACTGCCACTAAATTATTTCTGCTGACAATCGTAAAATAAATCATTCTTTGAATGCCAAATTATAATTTAAAGTATGACGTAAACTCAGTTTATGCTCGAGGTCATTGATGCTAGAGGTAATGCCGTGTGATAACACTAACGTAACCGATAAAATACGATTATCCTGACAACATAATGCAAGACTAAGCTCTGATTATCTAAAATAGGTATTTATATGGTGAAATAAAGGTTCTAATTGAAATTTCATTAATATTGATAGTATTGATTTTCAATTTCTTTTAAAACAGGCAAGACAAAGTATTATTTTATTTCTATCGGAAAATGAGTTTGCTGATTATCTGTTATTGTATATCGGTAAACAGCATTACTTGATACTATATAGTATTGGCTGCAAATTATTTTAATTATAACAAGAATGGTATATGATGAACACGTATTTAATTGTAAGGTAAAGTTCATAGAATGAGATCATTTCAATATATTGAACAATGTTTCTTCATTCCCCGTGTTTGCACTAATATGTAACACCTTTTATCACTTACACATGTACAGTTCGAAAGTAATTCTAACTATAATTATCCAAGTCTTTATATTTCCCACTTTCTAGGGCTCACTCTACCGTTAGACGCTTTCGTTACCAAATGATGATACCATCCAAAGGCGTGCTAACATAATATTGCTATTTTTTCCTCATTTGAGATTATTTCATGTTTATACTATCTTTATTACAAAAGACTTACGGGGCAAAAATATCTAAGATATGTTTTATATTTACTATGCTTTAGTCATCATACATTGCCTTAATGAAAATAAGAAGAAAATAAAAGAAAAAGCTTTTCGTTTTGAATCTACTCGCGAGATTGGAAGATTGCATAAGGAAAATTTTATAAGCTGTTTTATCTATTTTCGTTAGTACACTGCGCTGCGCTACTCTTTTTAGAAGAAATTGCTGCAAAAGTATGATAATGACCATACTTTTTAACATCTCTCATGGATATTCATTCACTTGCATAATAGTACAGCGCTAAAGTAAGAAAGATGAGTTTGTGCAATTCAGTTGAACCCATGTGCGAACTTGTAGTGAGGGAATCTTCATACAGTAAATATTATTTTGATGTTACAATATCATCAACATTTATCTACCTAAAAGTTAGAGACATTCAGGTAATGACATTAACTTTAATAAAGCATTTCACCGTATCAAAGATGTGAGAATTATGTAGTGATATTGGTAAGTATAGTCAAACTTTCAAAGCAAGCAGTGTATCTCTACAACAACTGCTGTTTGAAGCTAAGTTCTATGATAGTCATAAAATCAGTGCCTGTCTCTCCTCGTCCACCATTTCTGCATTATATCAGGGTCCAGTATAATGATATATTGAGAAAATCAGCATTTGCAATATAAATGGTATAAACGGAACATGATAGATCTTACAGAATATCTATATATATATATATATATATATATATATATGTATATACATGGGTTGGGCAAAATAATGGAAACACCTAGCATCATAATTTTAGATTATATCTATATAACTGTCAAAAGCTTGTGTATTTTTATGTTTTTTATTATTTATTATTAGTATTCCTTAATATGTTTCGCTAAAATTGCTGTTTCTTTTCAGATATCATCAAAAAGAAGTTAATTAAAATTCATTAAAATGACAGATGTATCGGACTTTCAAAGAGGTCAAA
>NC_142945.1:24943139-25003139 GCF_046866305.1 Octopus bimaculoides | reverse complement strand
ATTTTTACCTAAACTACATAGAAATGTTACGATAAGACTGTCGTCGTGTATTTTCAAATGATGAGACTAGAATCTAAAATTCCCCATTGATTAATACATTATTTATTAAAAACAATAGTAGTTTAACAGAATACCTGCTGGATTTTGAGTTTTGCAAACCTTAGTTTATTAGCATGTCTCCCTGAATACGTTACATTATGAAAATTCATCTGCATTTCGATAGAATTAATATTTGTGCTATTTTCAGATAGTTGTTTATAGATATATTCTTGCCTAGCTTTCGTAATAATACAATATTCCTGTTATGACTGCTCAGAACACTTACTTACACTCCATTCGTGTGTAATTGTATTTTTTACAATTGCCTATGCATTTTAATATATATTGACATAACAATATTTTTCGCTTTCTTAAAATATAAAATTATTCGAAAGGAAACCGAGATAAATATTTCGTTATTAATTTAAACTTGCCTCGTCTGTTTAGTAACACTGTATAAAAGTAATTTATTGATTAACTAAATCCAATTCTACGCCAGTGGCTTCAGTTTTCAATCGTTTGAAGAAGTGAAAGATTGATTTATTTCTGGAATTAAATTTACGGAGTGAGTTGATTAGATAAATGTAGATAGGCAAGCAATTCAATTTAAAATATAAAGTAACTTTCATATATTTTTACCAACGTATATCTGTTGATAGCGTGTCACTCATCAACCGTATATATTTCATAATTTATCATCTTAATTACATTATCATATTACAGAAATGAGTTCACAATTTCGACTATATTGGGACATTTTGAAACAAAACAATTCAAAGATGAACATAAGTTGATTATATTGCTTTCAAATTTTGACACAAGGCCAGCAAGTTCAGCGTAGAGGGTAAATCGATTGCGTTAATCACAGAGCTCGACTGTTATTTATATTATCGACTCCGGAATGATGAAACGCACAGTCAACCACAGCAGAATTAGAACTCAGAATGTAGACGGACAAGATGCCACTATTTCTTTTTTTTTTCCTGTGTAGCGATTCTCCCAACTCGCATAATAAGTTGATTATATTATATACGAATAACACATTCCATGTCACTTCTCTACTCTTTGTACAATTTAACTTTGTGTAATGTTCTAAAAATACGTTCGTTTAAACGCTACTAGGTATTTAAGCTGCAGTATATTTTCATTATACAGTTAAATAGGAATAACGATATCATATACAGAATACATTCTTCTACGTAAGTTGTCTTCAGATTTAATTCAATTTATTTAATTTGGAACCTGTTCATATTAAATAGCATCTGGGTCCATATCATAAAATTCCTCCAGTAGTTCATAATCTATTTCCCAAGGTACCAATTATGCCATGTATATTCTCTGGCATTCATGGAAAGTAGAAAGTGAAACAAATCCCATAATGAATTCTCCATTGCAGGTTTATGAGCTGATCGCTTCTATTGTATTACCATATTTCTGGTACAAAATAAACATCTCTGAATGAAACGGCTCCTTTCCGTGCAATTCCTTAATATAATTAGAGAATAATTTTACATTTCAAAGGTAATGGATTTCGCTTAAATCAATTAAAAAGAGTGAGCTACTTAAGTTATAATGAATATCCATGGCTCAATTCAGTTTCCTTCCACATAGTATGCTCATATTTGAGTATTTCATGTGTATTAGAGTTAGTTGAAAAAATTCAGTTTAGTTCTGCTTCCAAGAGAAAAGGCTTTCTGTTCAGATTATAACAAAGGATCCTGCAGTAAATCCAGCTATCAGCAATTCTGAACAGTTACTGCATACCAAGACAATTTTCTTACTAATGATATTTGTAACCTTCATAACCACTTCTTCGGTTTGTTGGAAAACTATCAATCTATACTTTTGTCCTAAAATTATCTACTAGTTAATATTCCGCTTAAACGTTAAGAAGATATTGTTTTCCGTTTAGGGTTTATATTTTAACGAATGAATATGATACAGCCAAATAGCAACATATATGCAGATCACCCATCATCTCAGCAACCAGATCAACGATATTTACCGATGCACATTGACCAATGTTATATATCTATATATGGCTAGGCCTTAGAATTTAATACCTCAAAAGTTACAAGAGTGAAAAAAAAACATGCCTGAATTAATATGAGGAAATGGGTATGTGCGTCAGTAATGTAGGTACTTCTCATTAGTTTCATATATATATATATATATATATATATATATATATGTGTGTGTGTGTGTGTGTGTGTGTGTGTGTGTGTGTGTGTGTGTGTGCGTATGTATATATATATATATGTATGTATATATATATATATATATATATATATATATATATATATATATATATATGTGTGTGTGTGTGTGTGTGTGTGCGTGTGTGTGTGTGTGTCTGTCTGTGTGTATGTATATATGCATGTATATATATATATATATATATATATTTATATATATATATATATATATATATATATATATATATAAAGAAGAAAGAATATATATCAATTCGTTTTGCAAGATGCTTGATGGGAAATCGTGTGTTAAAACAGATATTTTTGTATTTCGGGATGATCTTTTTTTTTTCGCCAAATAACCACACACACAACATATATATATTTTTAAATATACATGTATAAATTTATCTCGGTGTGTGCGTGCGTTTGTGCGTGTACAACTGTTTGTTTTCCACCAATACTTGAGACTCAGCGTTCTATGTTTACGTCTCCGTAACTTAGCGGTTCGGCTATGGAGAAAGTTGGTGTATATGTCAGATTTAGAGAATAAGCATTGGGTCCGATTCGTTCGACAAAACTTCTTTCAGATGCTATGGCAACACTGTCTAATGACTAAAAGACACATAATGTATAGAGGAGTGGTAAGTAAATCTATGTATTTATATATGTATAAATACATATGTGCACACGCACTTACACACACACACTCTCACACACACAAACACACACACACATAACTAGCGATGTGCCTTTTAAAATCAGGTGTTACGCGGGTTTGTAAGAGTGAAAAACATCTGGCCACGTCATCAAATGTGCAACGCAATTCTCATGCAACTTCCTTTAATGTTCATTTTGTATTACGAATTTTGTTTTTTTGCGCTAATATAATTAATATTTGTTATAAAATGTTAATATTTTAGAACAGAAATATTGTCATTCATTTCTGATTTAAAATCGATATATTCACTTTTCATCTAAGAGAACAATATTTTGTAATGATTCTAGCACGTATCGAGTATTTACGGTGAAGAACATTTTACATTTTACTGATTTTTAAATGGAGATTATATATTTATTTGATGTAATTTTTAGTTAAAAGACGTAGTATCAATATGACTGTCAACATTTGTGCTGCGCTAGCGTACACTTCATTAAAAACATTTGATTTAGAACCCTTTTTTTTTTATTTTCCCGTGTTTGTTGTACTAAACTAATTGGATATTTTAATTTGTTCTTCATCAATATTATTTTTACACTTGTTTATTTCCTGACATTGCATCTGATTTGAATCTCACAAAACACTACTAGTGTAATAGGTTACATGTAAGTACAACAGACAAAAAGATGTTACGAGATGTACCTAGCCCTTTATTATAGACTGCTTTATCCTTACCCTGAAGCATCCTCGTGCAAAATATCAACGTAAACAAGACTCATCGACATGAAACGTCAGTATTTATAACGAAGTAAGATTGAATCAAATTAAGGCTGCGAACTGGCAGAATTATTTGGACGCCTGACAAAATATTTAGCAGCATTTCGTCTGTCCTAACGTTCTGAGTTCAAATTCCGCCGATGTCGACTTTGCCTTTCCTCATTTCAGGAGTCGATATAATAAGTACAAGTAGAGTACTGGGGGTCAATGCAATCGACTTACCCCTCCCCGAAATTGCTGGCCTTGTGCTAAATTTGGAAATCAATCTTGAATCAAATTTCGGTCCGTTTGAAATGATACCCGTGTTCCATTGTTTACATCTAATATTTCCTATAACGATAACTAATCTCTGATTAAAAAGGACCAATTGGAAAACCTACTCCTAGATGTACAAAATATGTATATCCATCTCAGCTGGAATGCAATCAATCATATTTTAATTTCTCTACGAATAACGAAGTTGCTCCATTAATATAGATTACTTCACGTTTTTTCTTGTGTATTTATACCTCTGATTCAACCGATTTTCCCATCGAAGTCATCTTCAACTGCAACAGACTAATCTGCATGTCAGAGTGGAGTTGATTTGTTGATCTAAGTTATTCATGCATTGGTTCACTTCTTTTTATTCAGAGATGATATCAGTGCATATATTATCCAGTCTTTCCTTCGTTCTTAAGGGAATTCGTTGTAATTTTGTTGAGATTTGGCTTCCATTACAAGATTGTCGAGAACCATTTTTGTACTGTACAGACCATCATTAGTTTATTCTGTGTCATTGCTAAATTTATCCATGATTTGTTTCTTTTTTATTCATGTTTTAGAAACACAAAGCTGCCTTCCCTTAAGAACTGCATCCATACGTGATTACTGGTAGCGTATCTTGGACATAGAATATTTTGCAGTGCATCATAATTTCTCTGATATACACATCGTTGCAGGCGCAGGCAGGCGCAGGCAGTCAAAGGTGCTACATAGTTGGTAGTTAGTCGGGATTGGTTTTCTTAATATACACAAGAAACATTTTATTTACATAAGTGTTATTTTAGATCATTGTTTGATAAATGCTATTTATTTTGACAATAATTTCTTAAATTTGAGCTGAGTGAAAGTTCAATGACCACAACCATAAGTTTGCAAGCACGCCTGCATTTAGTGAATTTGATGTGGTTGATATTAATCTTAAATGCTGCCTATAGATAAAATAAGTACCACATTGACGTGCCAGAACCTTGGTATCATGGATATTAGAGAGCTAACTTTATGCGTTCGGTTAATATCTTGGGCTCTGATTCAACCGATTTTCCCATTCAAGTCATCTTCAGCTCCAACAGACTAATCTGATTGTCCTAATATAGGATTTGGTTTTTCCGTATGCATTAAGACCTAACAAAAATCTGAAGGAAAAACTTGATGAATAAAATGAAGCTGTAGAATCAGGTGGTGTACAGTTTCGGAGTACATATAAGCAGGAATTATTGCAGATATGACAAAAAGTAGCATGCGCTGAGTAAAATGTAGTTTGATTATTATTTATTAGTAATTGTCTTATGACATATGTTGTTGTATGATGTTTTTTTTATTTACGTGTAAGTTACAACTGATCCGTCTGTTACATATGAGTAGTTTCTTAGTGCAGTGCTTACCTTGTGCTAAGACAACAACATATTTCGTGTCATTTATTGTTTAGGGTGATTGAATAATTAGAAGTCAAGAAGATTCTTTCTTAGTTACTAATGAAGATGCGTCCCGGGCATTTAATACATGATTTCGTCTAGAGATTAAAAATTGCGGGAGAAGAAAAGATGAATCAACTCCATATGGAGTATGTTATGCGATTTGAACTTAAAGTGCCGAGAGAGGAATCTGTCACCACAAACATTTTATCTGACGCCTTCTACTCCAGTGAATGGCTGAGTATGTAGACATTATGTAAATGCTGTATAGATCTGAATTAATATGTAGCACGATGTAACAAATTCGCTTCAAATGTTTCTAGAATAACAAAATATTACGCCATTGGTGAGATGTTTCCAAATCATTGCTTGTGATTGCGGATCAGAACAGAAAACCTTTGATGTTTGAATTTATTTCTTTTGCTTGTTTACATGTGTGTATGATATTCTGTAATCTGTGGTACAGCGTTAATAATACCTACATTTGTTTTTTTTAATGATGATTAAGGAATCCGAATTGCATGCTTAGTACAGATCAAGAGATATGAGTCATTTATGCTATACGTCTGAATATTCGTTGGTATTACAATTTAAATTATATAATATGAAATATATGAGAGAAGAAGAAAAACAAGTTATGTTCGATAAGCCTCGTTATACATCATGCCTACCAACGTAATTTTGGCAAGTATTTTCAAAGATAATATTTTATTTGCATCCATCTAGTTGGGAGTGTCATAATCTACGATAATGCATTTCTTATCAATGTACTAATTATAACCGTTTCAATCACACTGAAGTTGTCGCACAGATCAAAGGCAAGGCGAAACCTCTTATCGTTGACTCTGGCATCGAAACATGGATATCTCTTGTGTTAGTTTAACATCAAACTGAACGGGTCTAGATGGCATGACCTCATAATGGCAAATACACCCCTCTCAGAACCAATATCGCATTCAACAGGTATTATTAATGAAATGTCATGAACATAGCGATATTAGATGTTATTATTACTTAAATTGTCACGACTGTTATTATAGTAGTGACAATCACAAAGACGGTTTTAACAATTTTTTTTTAAATAATGGGACGAGAAATTATCATTAGAATTTCCAATGAGATAAAAGTGTGGTGGTTAAATTGGTAAGATATTGTTCGCTGGCAATTAAAATTTAGTTTAATTCTAGCTTTTAAGAGAGTCGTTAACGTCCATTATGAAAAACTGCTAATTTTCCAGCAAGAGGAAATGGATTAAGCAGAAGATGACCGCTTGTCATTCCCTATCATTAGGCAGTTGAATGCAGAATTATAATTTCGAAAACTGCCATATAATGGGTTTCATTACAGACGCTACCGAAGTCATCATGGCTTGAATCGTTTAGTATATTCACCAATAATTGCATCTGTCTATCTATCTATCTATCTATCTATCTATCTATCTATCTATCTATCTATCTATCTATCTGTCTGTCTGTCTGTCTGTCTGTTTGTCTGTTTGTATGTCTGTCTGTCTGTCTGTCTGTCTGTCTCTCTCTCTCTCTCTCTCTATATATATATATATATATATATGTATATTATTGTTACGAGCAATTTCCTGAAGCTTGAGTTTTAAATAAGCGTATATGAATCAAAGCAGCCTATGTTGCGAAGTTGCATTAACAGCAGTGAATTTGTATGCCACTGTAGGAATGACAAATATGGCAACTTTATCTGCATTTCTCCATTCTTAGAAGTGAAATATAGATAGAAGAAAAAGAATCTGTTGTCTTATTCATACAGATCACTAAAAAGGAAATCTAATGTCCATGGTTAAAGAAGCTGATTGAGTTATTCTCATACGAAACAAAACCAATGTTCATTCACTATGATATGATTTATTCATGGGCGGGATTTAAGCCTTTAACAGATTTATGTGAGTAGTCATGTAGAAGCTTTACAGTTTGGGATTACTATGAAAATTCCACTTTCATTTGTATTATATTTTTGTTTAATTTCATTCATTCAAATTATACACCCACAAATTTTCTTTGAAATCATAATTTTTTCTGTTTGAATTAGCAAATTAAATGAACTTCAAATAAAAGAGAAATATATATATACTAAATATGACTTGAACTGTTTAGTGAATGTCACATGTAGTTACTTTGCTTGGCCACAGTGTCGTGCACAAATACTTCTTTTCAATCATTTTTCCCTTTGATTTCCTGTATTTGGGTTATCAAACTATAGAATACGTTTAGAAAATATATGCTAACATAATAATATAATCGACTAATTTACTGTATTGTTAAATAAAATACAGAAACAAAATTACTTTCTGACTCAAAATTCTTTCCAGATATTTCAAAAATATATTATTTTTACTTGAGTTTTCTGTTGCAGAAGCTTCAGTTATAATTATTTCTACAAGGTTTCAAATTTTTCCAAAAAAATGCAGCAATTTCGAGGAGGGGAGAAAGTAGGTTACATCTACCCCAGGACTTAACTGGCACCTATTTTATAGACACCTAAATGACGACAAGTAGCATCGACCTTGGTGGAGTTTGAACTCAGAACGTAATGACGAACGAAATGTGGCTACGCATTTTGTTCAGAGTGCTAACCAGTCAGCTCGGTCACCGCTTTACTTCGGATGTATATTTACTAATAGTTTACTACGACTTTCCAAACTTATTATAATCAAAGAGTTCGACAGGTTTTATAATCTCCATTGCTGTTTCTCACTGAATCATTGGATAAATAGTTTTCAAACTGTTCCGTTTAATTAACTAAAAATATTAAAAGACGGAGCTAAATGTATTAAACGCACAATGAAGCTTTTGTTATATTACAAGCCTGAGTTCTACTTTTCGTGTTGGAATACCTAGGATTGCGAGTCTCTCCCAGGTTAAATCTGCTACCCTAACGTCTATGGGACAATGAATTTTAAGGATCTTGCTGCTGTATGAAAAGTAGGCATCGACGTTGAACGTGAAAGACCAGCGCAAAATCAGCCTTGGCAAACAAGTGATTGGTAATGAGATTTAAATTACCGCTATTGCTAAACCTTTTAGTATTGGCGGGGTATCTTTTACGTAGTTTCATGAAAAATGGGATGGAGCTTAGCATTATGGAAGAAAGAAAGTGTCGTTGAAGGTATGTCTGTAACCAAGAACGATAATGATGCTGCTCTTGTATGGAGAAGAACGGAATCATTGTTAGTATTTGTAATTCACAAATGGCAACAGCTACGACTGCAAAACTGGATTAGTGCCGAGGAAGAGCGGTGACAATCTCAGGCGATCAGGAGACATCAGTTGCCTGGCCTTTTCCGCAGAACTTTGTGCCCGGGGCCTATGGATAATTTCCAGAAGTTCCTGGTCTGACAGTGCTACAGAAGGTTTCTTCCTGCTCGAAACAAACTCTACAAGACAGACACCTTCCTCTTCGGCCAAGGCTTCAACTCTCTTTTCCAAGATCCACTTGAAAAATATAAGATGAATGGGGAAAGGAAACCCCCCCCACACACACACACACCAGTAATTTGGCTGAAAGGTGGGTAGACCTGGCGAGGATAGTCCCTATGAATGAACTTCCTGTGAACATGCATCAGCAGGCCACATTTAACGGAGAAGAGTGTGGTGATCGTTCAAGTTGCCCTTGACATGCGGGGAACTCAGGATGCGTTGGGGTCTTTGATTGCCCCTGGGTGGAGCATCCTCACCTGTTTGGGGGAATTTTCTTGATCGAATTTTAATTTTTAATTTTTAATTTTTATTGTTCTTTTACTCATTACACTCAATATATGTAAATCTCCACTGACATCTGTGATGCATTGTCCTCAGGTTTTGTGTGCAGAGCACATGGCCAATAAAAGAATGATTATTAATTATTATTATTATTATTATTATATGATCGTGTGGGCGTGTTTCTTAGACCGTCTCTGTGCAACGTACCCTCGTACATCAGACAATTCCTCTTAAAGGCGGTGAACTGGCAGAACCGTTAGCACACTGGACGAAATGCTTAGAAGTATTTCAGCTGGCGCTACGTTCTGAATTCAAATTCCGGCAAGGTCGACTTTGCCTTTCATTCTTTCGGTGTCGATGAAATAAGTACCAGTTACGCACTGGGGATCGATGTAATCGACTAATCTCTTCCCCAAAAATGTCAAGCCTTGCGCCTATAGTAGAAAAGATTATTATTATTATACATGACGGCGAGCAGGTAGTTAGTATTTCATCCTTTCGGGAGCGATAAAGTAAGTACCAGTTGAACACTGATGTTGAGGTAATCGCCTTACCCACTTCTCCCGAAATTTCTGGTCTTGTGCCGAATTTTGAAATCATTATCATTGAGATTGCTATTACTGAATTATATCGTTCTTTCATCAATGGTCATAATGAAAACGAGCTTCATTCCATGGTTCCTGAAATACGACAGCAAAATCGGTCAGAGAGTTAATTGTAATTTGATCAGCTCCTTAAACTATGTGTCAGCGAGTTTGCTGATTACACTAAATTATATTTGCATCAGTATATAACATGACATTTGTAAGGCACGAAAGACAGGTTAACGTTAACATAGAGGACTACAATTCAAATTGAACATTTCCCGCTGTGTTGTATGCACATGTGTTTGTTAGTACAAATGTGTGTACATAAATACATACATGCATATATATACATATATATGTATGTATAATTATCACTAAATGTGATTAGGGTGTTACAAAATACCTACATTACTAGAAATAAGAGCTAACATGCTCTTGTCTTTTGTTGTTGATAACGCACATGAATGAAAATATATAAATTAACAGGGACCATAATTGACCGAAAAATGCCGGCTGAGAATTCTTACGACCGATGTCAGTTTCGGTAATTTCCGTTGCCACCATTAATTAGACCAGCTCCATGTTCGGCTATTTCCGGAGCTGTTTCTCTATTAGTATATATGTTTTCGTCATCCAAATTAATGGATGATTTAGTGATTCGGTAATGTGTGTATACAATATCCTTGAAAAGAGAAGGTTGCAATGTTTCACCAAAAGGAGAATTACAATTGTCCCTAAATGTGACTAGGGTGTTAAAAACACCTAAAATACTAAAAATAAGTGCTAAAATGCTCTCATGCTCTGGTTAACAGGGACCGTAACTGTCCGTTAATTGCCGAAACTGACGTCAGTCTTAAGAATTCTTGGTCGGCATTTTTCGAACAATTACGTTCCCTGTTTGTGGATATGTTTTCATTCATGTGCGTTAACTACAGCATTAGAGCATTTTAGTTCTTATTTCTAGCAATGTATGTGTTTCTAACACCCTAGTCACATTTAGTGACAATAATTTTCCTTCGTTCTGGCCTCCAGTTGAGCTACATATAAAGCGATTAAACTAACTTTTGCACGAAAATTCTCGTCAAACGACAGTTTGGCAGAGAAAATGGAATGCTCCTACACCGCTATAGAGAAGCATCTTCATCCAATGGGAGAGGTTGAGAAGCATGGAGCATGGTTTCCGCTTGCTTTAAGTGACAACAACAAAAATCAACGAGCCACAATCTCCGCTGGTTTGCTTGCTAGTCACCGCTCAACTCATGGACACAAGCAACGATTTATTTACCGAATCGTTACTGACGACGAAAAATGATGCCTGTACATCAATATGAAGCAGCGTAACGAATGGCTTGGCCCTAGTAAACAAGCGACACCGCGCGTGAAACAAGACCTTCATTCGCGTAAAACGATGTTGTGCGTATGGTGGGACTGGGAAGGAATTATCCATTGCGAATTGCTTGAACGGAACCAAACGGTCAACGCGGAAGTCTATGTTCAACACGGCGATTCGAGAGAAAAACCTAATCGGCAGCATGAAGTTCTGCTGCACGACAACGCCCGCCCTCATATCACCAATATGACCATGGCTTCCTTGCTGCCACACCCGCCGTACTCTCCTGATTTCGTACCAGCGGATTTCCTCCTCTTTCGATCTCTTTCAAATGCTATGCGCAGGGTTTCATTGAATACTGATGCAGAATTGAGGGCTTAGTTGGATCAATTTTTCCTGTCGAAATCGGGTGATTTCTACCAACAAGGTATTGAAAATCTTGTTGAACGTTGGGAAGAAGTTGTAAACAACAAGAGTGAAAACATTATTGATTAATTAGTTATTTTTTATTAAGCCTTTAAAAAAAATTAGATTTTAAAAAATAGTGGGAACACTGTTGCCAACCCTATATATATATATATATATATATATATATATATATATATATATATATATATATATATATATATATATATATATATATATATATATATATATATATATATATATATACATAGACACGATCCGTTTCAATTGTTTCTGTACCGACTCTGCTTACTACGCCGGTTTACGCAAAATTTCGGAGAGAAAAATTACGTAATATTTGCGATTTTAGACAATAGAATGACACTTCATCTGACTAGCATCAGGATACGCTCTTACATTGTGCCAATTCTGATGAAATCCCACCATAGTATCTAAAACTGGAATTATTACGTAAATTTTCTCTTCGAATTTTGGCGTAAACTTGCGTTGTCAGCGGATTTGGTACACAAACAATAAGCATTTCTTTGTCTTATTATTTGGATTGTATTTTATTGTTCGCTAAACCGAATCAACGGATTTATCGTCGTGAAACCAGGATGTTCTACAACTGAAGATTATCGATACTAGGCTGGAAGCTCTGGGCTTACATAAAGCTATAAATAATAGGTTGAAAAACCCTTTTTCGATAGAAAAAGTCCAATGGCGCCACTGGGACTCGAACCCACATATGTTTACATGTCAGCCTCGACATCTGCTATTCCCAAAAAGAATGTGAATGTGTGTGTGTGAATGTGTGTGTGTGTGTGTGTGTGTGTGTGTGTGAATGTGTGTGTGTGTGTGTGTGAATGTTATAACGTCATAAATATCTTACAAATTATCGACAAAACATGAAAAAATTCTTTTGGAGAATAGTGGGTCTCGAGGCTCTCATGTCAACAGAAGATGTGGGTTCGAGTCCCAGTGGCAGCGTTGGACCTTTTCTTTCAAAAGTGATTTTTTTCAAACTATTATTTGTAGCTTTATGTAAGCTCTGGGATTATATATATATATATATATATATATATATATATATATATATATATATATAATATATATATATATATATATATATATATATATATATATATATATATATATATATATATATATACGGAGATGTACTTACATAGCAAGTGACCTGATCCGAGATCGTGTGCTGAAACAAAAACAATTGCAGTATGGAAGGTGTTTATAAGCCATTTAAAAACACACAAAACCCGTTAAATTTACTTCAACATTTAAATTTAATGTTGAAGTAAATGGCTGCCAATGAAGCGTCTTAGTTTCACAGTTAATCTTCAATGTTTTAATGTTAAACATAGCAAATATTTCTACTATTTCATTTAGGTTTTCATTCATGTTATTATTATCCGCAAAGTGAAGGACTGAGGACTTAAATACGATTATCATACAATAAATTGTTTCTTTTTTTCTACTTATTGAGTGACATTTGTAAGAAAAATGTCCTTGAGGTATGAGACAGAGAGAACTGCATGGATTTTATTTTCAATTAACCGACATCTTTTGTTTATATATCTCTAAAGCAATTAACTCCACTGAATGAATATTAAAAGGAATCCTTACCGTGTCTTAAATGACCTTTATAAATGATTACTGACAAAATAAGCGCTATAATGTCAGACATTATCGAGAAATATTATAATAAAATAAAAACGATTTTTCTTCAGAACGTTCTATATTACTGAATGCTTTTGCTGACGTCATTAAATTGCCTACTCAGGGAAGTAAATTAAAATAATATTTTAAAATCTGGTTGTGAATTGTTAACTATTTTTATATAATGACACTTTTTTGTAGGTACAGAGGCCTTAAAAATGCTGGGGCGTCCTTAGGATAAAAATAATGACTATCGGTGAATACTAGGTATATAAAAATAACGAACATTTTATGTCTTATACATAGTTTCGTAAATATTACGGAGTTTATTCTGTCTTGAACAACAAGAAGAAAATAAATAGTTTAGTTTGTGATCTTTATTATTTATATTCTCGCTTCTACGCCGTAACTTTTACATTCATCCTGAGACTAATTCCTAATTCCCCAAGGCTTTATCATTCAATGAAATTTTGAAATGTTTGAACAGAACAAGGCTGTATTTACAATGCAACTATTAGTTAGAAGAAATAGTGATATAACTAAATAGTAATGTCTTATACTCACTAATTTTGATAACTGAGCTGGTAATTAGCTCACGTTATTAAATGATAGGCTCTTCTCGATTTGGTATAATAATATAAGTGAGACCAATCTGAATACTTAGAGATCCGTGTGAATTGAATTTCTTTCGGTCAGGAAGTGAAAGTGTATACTTGTTAGTTCTCTGCTATCTGATATCTCACGAAACAATGCTTATATTGTTGATATAAATTTGGATATCATCACAGGTTTCCTGTACTCAATCAGCTATTATTTAAAGAGCGCTGCATTAATCCGGCTGAAATGCTATCGGTATTTTACGTTTCCATGACAGTAAACTTTCCTAGCCTCCAGCAAAATGAAATCAGTGAAGGAAACTATTTATTTTTAACATTTACATCTGATATTGCATTCGCTGTAGCAAATAATAGAAATGTATTTTGCATGGCATCGAAACAAAGTAAACAGCGTAGCAAACACTGAAGAACGTTTATCCGACGGGTATAATAATAACAGCTACTGTATTTTCAAATATAAAGCTTAATAAATTTTGCTTTATTACATTTATGTCAACAGTATAATATTTTGAGGTGATAAAATGCAGATTATTGGCTGCTAGTGAAAATTATTATGAAGGTGCTGTTGAATTACAGTGATAGTAATGGAAAAATGAACATGTATCGCCTGCTATTCCAGAGATTTCTTGTCTAACTTTCCATTAGTTGCCAGCAAAATTATCACAGTCGGCGATTTTAAATTGTTATTTCATATATTAATGGCTAATTAATTTTATGAGGGTCATTTGAGAGGAATCAGCTTCGAAACCAAAAACAAAAAATTTTAAAATACAATTATCGATGAATTTTCTTTTTATTCTTAACTTTTTTTTCAACTATTGTTTTAGTATTCTAAGACTCGGCTCCGCACACTGTAATAAAACAAAACAAAATCCTATTTAAACAGAATGGTCTTTTGTTTTGATAGTTTCCAGTACAACATTTGCGTGTGGCTAGTCTTTATTGCTTTTATAACAGTTCAGGTTGTGTGAAGTAAAAATAAGATAAATAAATAAAACTAAATGAAGCATATGCTACTTCGATTTCTCCCACTTGGAATTAAACTGAGAAAGAAACCGATATACGTTTTATTGAATACTAACCATATCACATGATAACAATTTAGCTTTAATTTTCAGGACTAAAGATTCAGCTAAATTAGTGGGGTTAACCCTTTCTGCATCAGGCCTATTGACTGGAGACGACGCTTCGTTAATATTCTTAAAAGCATACCACTCATATAACGACATAAAATATTTTGTTTAATGAATTAAGGTTGGTCATGCAATTTAGGATATCTATAGTCTTTGATGAATAAGAGATGGACAAGATGTGTAAAAGAGAAGTAGTCCTAAGTATGTGTTGTAAATTGCATTCTGAAGCGTTCTACTTTTCCCTTTATTCTGCTTATCAACGAACATGTGATTTCCCAATAAAAGAAAACATGAATTTTGACACACATGTGTGTTTTCTAACCTATTACTGATGTAGTTGAGGTGAAGCTTTTCTTCTAACAGTTTCCGTGCAACTCCCTTTATGCCTCGTTGATTTGGCCACTGCCATATGCAGCCTAAGTACAGATTTCGACTGTAACAACTGACTATACATCCATTTAATGATGCCTAATTTAACTAATAACCCTGCGTTAAAATTTCTATTATCTGAGAATATAACGGAAATTGTTACCAGCATATTCATCTTTGGGGGTATGGACGACATTAACAGTGTCACATAGTGACAGCTGCAGCTCGATAAGGAAGCATTTGAATATGAGCTGCACAGCTACTGCTGAATAATTAGAGGCTTGCAATACAAATGCATTTAAATAAATGAATAGCTATATGGTGTTAAAAGGTTATTCTCCTCATTTGGCAAACCAGTTATAGTATTACATGAAGGGCCTGAACTGGTAGAATTTCCATTTATAGAATAACATATTTCTGTTACAATGAACGTATTCGGTGCATATTCTATATATAACTAGAAACACCATCTATATATGTTTACTTTGATCTAATAATATGAAACTAAAATGTTCTCGGTGTAAACGTCTCATACTTAGAATATTAATATAGCTTCAATTTTTCATCTGAGATTCAATTTAATGGGTTTGATTAAACCATAATAATGCTAATGAATATTTAATATTAAAGAAAAACATAACTCAGTAATCTAGTAAAATAAAATCTATAAATAGCACCAGTAATACAAAACAAAACTCAACGTTTTATGTATATGTAAGTCCGATATCGTTCCAATAAAGATTTGTGAAAAATTTCAAAAATAACATGTAGTTCATCTTCATTTAGACAATCGTGTTATATACGGTTCTCTTCACTCATTTGGAAGCTAACTTCACAACATTTTCGGTTACGGGTATTTATGTTGTCCCCAACAAAGTTTAATATCTATAAAAATTCTTAGTTTATTACTTGTGAAAAATGATTTTCCCCCATTAGGGTAGCAATTCTTCTATATTCGAGATCCACGGTCTATTGGATTTTAGAAAATTACCATTTTTACAATATTGTAGGCCATTCAGTGAAGCGATTAAAAATTTTGAATACGTAAAAGATGTTTAGAATTACACAAGAATTTCTTTTCGATTCTTGCAATAAATATTTCTTAATAAATACATGCCATTATAGTTCTCAATTTATCAATGATTATTTAAGTCTCTGTGAGGGTTCTATTGAACAGACATTTGCTGGGGTGAATTGCAATTAAAAATAATGAGCACATGACAACTATTGATTGATAAAAATCACTTTAAGTTTCCACAAATTTTCGCAAAAGTGGTTAATTCGTTTCAAAACTCTCATTATTTTCACAACGGGAGAGATTTCCTTAGTGATTCAATAAAACACTCATAAGAATTTTGCGGCTTCATGTTATTTTTTTATTTAAAATTTTCTGCAGTTAAATGAACTAATAAACGTACTATGTGAGATATTCGGACATTCAATTGGTGCGTACACATTAAAAATAATAAGACGTTCGTCTAAGAAAAACTCTATGAAAGTTATTTATATTTCCTTAAGATATATATGTTGCCGCCATATTATTCTTCGGTTAAGAAAACTTTATTTCCTCACACATTTAGTTATTAGGGTAATGTATTATAGTTGGATGACTAACACTGAACTTTTGTTCCAGTTAAAAATATATATCTTTCAGCAGGCAATGGATTAAGTTGGTGTATAATTAAAAGATCATATTTGACTTAGGTTTGATGTTGTATTAAGAAATCGTTCGCTAGATCTCTATATGTTTCTCATTTCTTCTCACTGTCATTTCTGAAGTATAAAAGCGTTCAACTAGAAACTGAACATTCAAACGGATATTATCTGTCATAAAATGCCATTTCTCATGGCAAACAGAGATTATTACTTCTAAACTTTGGCAATGCTACAATTTATAGGAATAGCCAGCTCCGTTGTTATTCTAGATCCATATGCCTCATTAACAAAGATACTCGTGTCGGCCAATTATATTTCAAACTTAGCGTTTGACCGAATTAATAGTTATTAGTCAGTGAGTGTCTTAGCAAGACGATATAAGATGTGTTCGGTAAGATTTTATTTTGATATACTTATTCTCTGATATATATAGTTCAGTGAAATAATTCTAGATAGCTATAATTTATTGGCAATCCGCATAGCTAATTCAGTGATAGACTGTTTCACACATTTTCCCGACTGAAAGAAATGGTTCGTTAGTTCTTATAAACCTACATTATTTAGTTAAAATGAAGTATGTTATGTAAAGGATGGGTATTCACTTTCGCACGAATATTTAACTTCACTATGAAAATAAGATGAATCAAGGGATATGCATGGAACACTTGTTATTCATTCACGTAAGATTGTTTATATTAGAAAAATCATTAGTAATTTTCAGTGTCAATAAGGATTCATTTTACCATCGAATTGGCAAACATAATGATTCTCAAATTTTTACTGGTACGTCCTACTTAGTTCATTTATCTATTGATAACAAATATGTGTAAGAACAGGGAGAAAAATATGAAAACAAATACGTCGATTCCTGCGAAATGAGTACAATACGAGGGGCTGTTGAAAAGCTCCTGGCTTTAAGGTTGTCGCGAAAGGCTTGGTTGAAGGCCCAACCTGCCCAGTTCTTTTACAGGGCTTAGAAAAGTGAAGGTCCGCTGCAGTAAGTGAGTGATTCTGGGAGGGGAATATGTAGAATAAAATCATAATTTACTGATTCTCCCGTATTTTTGTTAATCGAAAGCCAGGAATTTTTCAGCATATGTCGTGAAGAAAAAGAAGCGATTTGCTAGTATTTTTGGTCCGTTTAAATATCTAGTTTTGCCTTTTACCCTGCACTCACAAATATATTTCACTAGTTTTCTTTAAAAAACGTTGTTTACTGTTCAAAAGCCGAACAGTTTAATATATAAACCCCTAAGTCACTTATTTGTTTGGGGGGAGGAGCCAGTCTTGTGTCATGCTCGAAGAAGAGAGCAGAGGTAGTGTTGAAATACGTGGATTAGAGCAAGTCTTTTTAATGTGTAAACATATTGGTGGGAGGCAAAAAGGCTGGTATGCAGAGAGAGAAAGCAATATTCAGAAGTGAGCCAGCGCTCAGATGAGCAGATAAGGAAGTATAAGGAAGAATGGAGTTGTGAAAAGTGAGATAATCTGCAGAAAGGAGAGTGGGGGAAAAGAAAAGCAAAGCGGTACTATAGTAAAGAGAAACGGAGATGAAATGGGATCTAATGCCACTGACATATAGAGTCAGTGACAGATAGGGGGGGGGGCGATAACTAATATGTACATACATGCACACTCACATACATATCTAAGGTTGTGTATGTATGTATGTATTTATGTATGTATGTATGTATGTATGTATGTATGTATGTAAATATTTATGTGTATGTCTTTATCTGCATTCAGTATGACACACAGATTGCTATTTTAACTAATAGTGATTCTGTTGCACATTACGAAATTTTATTCAACTGACCAACTATTTACGACATCAATGATTTTCCAATCACCGATTTACTTTATTAGTAACAACCGATTTTATCTTATCACATTGGATTCCGGTGCATGATTGCTACGTAAAAATACCAGAAAGACAGAAATGTGCATATAACAAAACCATCATAGCTGCTGGGCTATATCCATCTGCTACTGATGTACGTTTGTGGTATTTGACACAGTTAGTTTATATGAGACAAATATAGCTGTTAATTTAGCTTACTGCGATATATCTGCATTAAATATCAAATGTCATACACAAATTGATATTCTAAAATAATACTGCCGTTGCACTTAAGGAATACACACACACACACACACACACACACACACACACACACACACACACACACATATATATATATATATATATATATATATATATATATATATATATACAGATGTGTGTGGATATATTATAAAAGTGTTGAAGAGACGTTAGACAAAGAACAGATTAGGCGGAGAAAACATTTTATTCAGAGGAAATAAGGCTGAATATATCAAGAGACAAAGAGAGGTAGAGAAAATATCAGTTAATTTGTGAAAATAATAAGAGTGAGATACAACATGACAAAATTGAATAAGAAAAGCAAAAATACAGGACAAGATAAGCACAAAGAGTAAATGAATCAAGCTTGAAGCCATGCTTTAGGAGAAACTGCAATAAAGCAGAAATAGAACCCGAAATAGTACTATGATAGTAATACTCTGAGTTTGAAATTAATTGGATTGGTAAAGCTGAAGTCCAACATCTATAATCCTTTTATAGAAATACTGGGAAATGTAATTTAATAGAAGCTAATACGTAATATATCTTTTAAATACGCTGTTTTAATAATCATCTTTATAATTTTCTGAAATTTTCATGAACAGCTTCTTGAAAACTTTGTTTTCTGAAAATAGCTAAGGTTCATACTGAATAACAGTTACCTGCAATTTTGTAAACACCAACCACCGTAACACTTTGCCCAGTTAATACATTTAAAAAAAGACATTCAGCTCCCGCATCAATTTTATTCTTCATAGCTATTAAAATGATAGCTATAAGTATCAAGCTCAGTATATGGTTGCAAAAAGAAAAGAAAAGGAAAAGAAATACACAGGTAGCCTGAACACGAAGAAACGGGATGTCTAATATTTCTAAACTGTTCTTCCAATTTTTTTTTTCCCCAGAAACATCTCATTCTGTCAGGTCTTGTATTCCTTTTAGAATTTGCATGTGTTTGTATGTAATTTTTTAGCATGAAAAAGTCGTTGTGTGTAATGGTTGTGTGTTGATGCATGTGATTCATCAATTCTTAGCTCTTTACGCCTATGGACGTGTCGTTTATGATGTTTCTTTGCGGCTGTTGCTATAAATTTAGATTGGATTGTGTCTGTATTTGTTGTGGTGTTTGATGTATTGTTTGTACTATTTCACGTCTCTTTCAAATCTCCGAGCTCATTTATTTGGGTAGATTTGAGTTTCCTTTTTTTTTTATTTCCTCCACTTCTTACAGGGCAGTCCCCATTTATCATTTTCATCGTCTTTATTGCATGGCAGGTCCGAATGATCAGAGTGTGGAGGGAATAGGTTGTGATATTTCATCGGGTTGGGCGATCCTGTTGCTAGTGTTGGTGTCGTGCTGTTGGTGTTATCGTTGTCATGTGGGTTTCTGTTACTTTTTCGTTGTTGTTTTTGTCGCTGCTGCTCTTTGCATTTTCGTATCTGCTTCTGATTGTAATGTGGTTGTTACTGTCGCCGTTGATGCTACTTCTCCAACCACAGCTGCTAAAATTGTTGTACATGAACGATGTTGTTGTTGCTTTAGTATTTGCGGTGTCGAGGGCAGCCTCCGTGCCTACCTTTTGTAAAGTTTAGGATAGGAACTTTATAGTGATTGGCATCACCTCCTGTGTGACAACTATTCCTTGTGCGATGAAACATGACGGGGAGTTCCTCTCCATCGAAGAGTTGAATCAGGTCCCGGATGTTTTCCAGTTTTCTCTAGTTTCTCCTGTAATAGGACGTCAGGCCATATTCCATATCAATACCCTTGTATCGGTTGATGTTTTATTTATTATGTCATTTAGCTCAGTGATATTGCCAGTTGTTTCCGTGGCTGTTAGTTCTGTGACGGCCACGTTTATGCTATTTATTATTGATTTTTTATTGTCTATTTTGATTTTTGGGAGGTATAATCTGTGGTCCATTCTAAGATCTGTGGTTTTCAGTTCTTTGATTATTCTCATTCTTATAGTATAATAATCATTAGGTTTCCCTTCGTTATTCCTAGGTTTTAGATTTGTTTCGACTTCCTTTTCATTCATATGTTTGTCTGTGGTGTTCTGGATGGTGCTTTTTGTACATTATCATACATCTCTACGGTCTGGGTTTGTTGGTTTTTGTTTACTTCGTTTTTGGCGGAAATGTTACGTTTATTTTTGTGTTTTATTATCTCAGTGTTTATATTATTATTTGGCATTGTTGTGTGGCTACTATCTAGATTTTCCTGATGTATTTTTTTTTTCAATTGTTCTATTTCTATTTCTGATATTTTTTTTTTGCTATTTGATATTTTTATTACACCGGCTTACTAACCCCAAGATTCCGAGTTGTATTCCAGGCAGTGACCTGAATAATAATAAGACGAACAAAAACAATTTCGAAAAAATACCCTAGGAATGAGAACCCAGGCTCAAAATTTCCCCCAAGACACCTAATGGAGGCTGCAGTTTATATCAGCCGAAATGTTGTGTTACCAACAAACAAGATGAGGACAAATATCCGTCGAATGTAAATAATGTAAATAATGTAAATAATCCACATAATTCCTCATCTCTTAAATATAGAAAGGTAAATATATATATATATATATATATATATATATATATATATATATATATATATATATATATATATATATATATATATATATTTAAAATACAGAGATGCCTATAATAGGACATCTAACCCGCTAGAAAGAGCAGCAAAAGACTACATACCACATAAATAAGGATAATTTCGAAAGGGAATGAAAAATAAAAACATTTACCAATCTATATTCTGTACCATGCTTTCAAGTCAATTTTAGTAAGATAAAAATTATATATCTTACAATGGTCGGACTATCATCGGCAGAATGACCATACAACATATGAAACACGAGTCAATAGGGAGCATGGTTCGTGTTCATATGTCTATTTTTTCCAAATTTACCGCGTATTTGCGGTTTACCTAATCGGCAGCAAATACAAAACTGCCGATTTTCTTTCAGAAATTAGCCAAAAAATTTTTATCATTATTAATAAATTATAGGGTTATTTTTCATTCCCTTTTGAAATTATCCCTATTTTTGTGGTATGTAGTCTTTTGCTGCTCTTTCTAGCGGGTTAAATGTCCTATTATAGGCATCTCTGTATTTTAAATGAATAATACATAGTCTATTGACTGATTTTTACTCTCGCTAGACCACTGGTGGTAAATAAAATTTCTAAAATAATGATAAAATTTATATATATATATATACATACATACATACATACATATATATATATATATATATATATATATATATATATATATATATATATATATATAAGGCGGTGAGCCAGCATACCTGCAGTAAAATCACTTAAACAAGTAAAAAGAATATATGTACATATACATATATATATATATATATATATATATATATATATATATATATATATATATATATATATATATATATATATAGATAGATAGATAGATAGATAGATAGATAGATATACGGGACACTTTTTTTTCTTTTTTTATTTATCCACCGGACTCCATCGACTATAATCGCAGTGATGCCGGTACAATCACAACACAACTACAGAATTCTTAACATTTCAAGATAACACACATGTAAGCAGAACACAAAACAATCGCATACAACCATGAATTAATGGTCATTAAGTGTAGAAGTCACTCAGTAATTTATCTAATTTCAAATAGCACATTGATCATTGCACTCCTTCAATACGTACTAGGTTACGTTAATGCATTCTTCTACAACATTTCACACACAAATAAAAAGAAAAGAGAAAAATTCAGACATTGGTGTAGTTTATAATCACGGGCTGTCGAGTAATTGGAAGTAGTTAAGTTTCACAACAACAAAATACCCTTTTTCTTTTTAAGGTCTACGTTCTGAATAAGCACACTACTTCCCTTGTCGTGAATTTATTTTTTGTTATGCTTAATTACTTCATCTAGTGGTGTCATGCGAGGATCATTACACCAATAATAATAAACACACATATTGTTTCAATATCACCTCATTATTTTCATCAAGCAGCTAAATATCTACACAACTTACTAATTGATCATTTGTTAAATGTGTTGTTTAGGCAATCAATCGGATGTCTGTCAAAGTCGTTTCGCTGCTATACGCGACCTCGACCTCATTAAGAGTATACCCTATCTCTTCCTGCTCTTTAGTCTGTCTGATAAGTAGTTTTACGACCGTACGTATGTACGTATGTACGTAGGTGTATATGCATTGTGTGTATGTACACGTGTAGTTGCATACAAGTGAAGGGAAGCATAAAATAAACAAAGAGCATGTGTGTGATGTGTATGTGCGTGTATGGGGTCGGTTGTGTGCGTACAATCGTCTGCATGTATGTGTGTTTATGAGTGCGTGTGCGTTGGCCATATGTCACCTCTTTATGGGTTCGGTCTATTGCCCAACGTCAGTTTGGTCTCAGATAGCTTGGCAATTTCTTATCATCCCAGAAAGGTGTAGCTTTTCGCAAGGCTGTGAGTTGGCAGGAGCGTTAGCACATCGGACCAAATAGTTTACGGTATCTTCTTCCGTCATTACATTTTGAGTTTAAATCCAGTCTACTTTGCCTTTCCTCCCACCGCTTTCCCCCAAATTCCAGGCTTTGTACCTTTCGTAAAACGCATTATTCCTGAACTTCATACATATTTTTTTTTTATATTGCGCGTAGTAAATAGTTAAAAAAATATGCAAAATAATTATGCAAATATGTGAAGTTTCATGTAAATGTTAGGGATTCAGAAATGGTTGCATGGTTAAAAAGCCCACTTTGCAACCATTCCGTAGAACTCCTGGTAAATGTCTTCTACCATACTCCCGGGTTGATTAATGCCATCTAAGTGAATTTAGTAAACAGAAAAACGTGTGGAAGTGTGTCGTATACATTATGTGTGTTTTATATGTGTGCTTGTGTTTCTTTGTGTCTGATTTTCCTCCTCACCACCACCCTTTTTGATCCGGTGCTTGTTCGTTTACACTCCCCATAACTTAGTGTTTTAGCGTAACTTAGTGTTTTAGCGAAAGAGACCGAGAAAATAAACACCAGGCTTATAAATAAGTACCGGTGTCGATTTGTTTGACTAAACCTTCCAAGACCGTGCCCCACCATGGCAGCAGTCCAATAACTGAAGCAATTAAAAAGGCATTCTCAGGATCACCTTCAAATGGAAAAAGATATTTCAAATTTCAATAATCATTGTTGCAGTATCCAGATCAGCTTGATCGAACAGATATACGATAAACGGCGCTCTGCTAATCAGTTTAACAATTACAACATATTGTTTTGCTATAATATAATTATAATATAATTACTATTATAGGATTCACTATTTCGTTTGCATTTTATAGAAAAGACAATTTTTAAAAAACGAAATCTCTTCTGAGTATTTCTGGAATTACTAAATAATTAGAAATAAGGAAAAATATAATACACACTAAATGAAAATACAAATATCCACAGGCCTAGAGAATGTATATGTATTTATTCGTTACGAAACATAACATCAAATTTAGAAAACTGAAACAATATATACTTAAAAGTGAAGAGCGTCAATATGAGAAAATATTCTTTGAAAAATCGAAGCCTATAAACACATACAGGCTGATGATTAAAGAAGTATAGCTCCGACCGATACTTATTCAGAAATAGTTATATAAAGTCTTAAGAGAGATTAATCACAGACAGAAATTTAAATATGTCAATAGATCAATATGCTCTTTCGGCTTTTCTACTTTCAATTGATGACATCCTGGGCAAAATATTTAAGGGTTTCAGTCGAATATTATCGGACAGATTTCATATTTCAGTCTGGTATGTATTTTATTGATTTATATTTATAGATTCGCTAAATCGTGCACAAAAATTGTCTTACATCGGTAAAATTTATCAACAAAGGACATAGGGACGCGGAAACTAACATATATAAATACACACGCATAACGCACCACGGTGTGTATATATCAGGTCTGCCCATAAGTTCTGTCCGATTTTACCTATTTTAAAACTGAATGAAATTTAATAGTATTTTAGAATTTCTAATGGAATTAAAAATTATTTTTATGCATTTGTGTACATTTAAACTAATTAAATATTATTTTACAGAATAATAGAATTAAAATTTCTTTGATTAAAATCCTTTCTTACATGGAAGTATCCAAAGAGCAATTGAGGCACATAATATTTTATGAGTACAAAAATAGGAAATCCTGCAGCCGAAGCGACTCGAAACAGACACTCAATTTATGGGAAAGAATGCTTCAATCAAAGAACTTGCAGAAGTGGAGACTTCAGCCTTGAAGATGAAGATCGAACAGGACGTCCAGTTGAGTTTGATGGTAAGTTCATTGAGGCATTACTTGAAGAAAATCCTGCATTATCACTCGAAGAATTGGCAATAAACCTTAGTTCAGACCATACAACTATTCATTGTCATCTTCATCAACTTGGAAAGGTTCCTAAACTTGGAAAATGGGTGCCTCATGAATTGTCCGAAAGCAACCGCAAATCCCGAGTTGACATCTGCTCTTCTCTCCATTCTCGCGAACTCATATCACCCTTTTTGGATAGACTTGTGACTGGTGACGAAAAATGGATCTTCTATCAAAATGTTAAACGTCGTAAACAGTGGCTTGGTAAAAGGGAAAAGCTCAACTACAACCGAGAAGGGAATTTCATGGGAAAAAAGCTTCTTCTCTCTATCTCGTGGGATTGAATTGTTACCACCTAATGCAACGATCAATGCTCAAGTCTACTGTCAGCTATAAGAGCACTTGAACCAAGCTTTGAACAAAAAAAAGACCCGCTTTAATGAATCGAAAAGGAGTGGCGTTTCAACAGGACAATTCGCGACCTCACACTGCAAAGATCACATTACAGAAGATCGAATAGCTTGGTTGAGAAAAAATTCCTCATCCACCTTATTCTGCCGAACTTGCTCCTTCAGACTACCATTTGTTTCGTAGTTTACAGATTCATTTGGGGGACATAACTTTCGCAAGTCAGGAGGAGGTCGAAACTGACATTTCAGAGTTCTTCACCTTGAAACCAAAAGAGTTTTACATTGATGGTATTAAAAAGCTTGTAAATAGATGGAAGGAAGTCATAGATAATCAGGGAAAGTACATTTATGATTAAATTTCAATTAAATATAACATTTGATCACTTGTTTTCTTTATTCAAACTTTGGACAGGGCTTATGAGATGACCTGATATATATATATATTTTCCTATTATTTCTCCACGTGCGGTTAACACAACCCCACCATTTACTGACTTATATATATATATATATATATATATCCGTCTTCCAAATCAGAAAACTACACCTCTCTCTGTTAGATTTACAATCAAGACGACAGAGGAGGGTTCCATGTATACGTATTTCTTTTTTTAATAGAAAACCGATTAGTAGAGATCTATCCGTCAACAACCTTGTCTTTTACAGTTCTCACTCTCCGAAGTTTTCCTATTTCAAATCTAAAGGATTGCATTTTGTTTTCTTTTTCTTCCCCTTTCTTTTTGATCCTAGAATGAAACGACATGATGGCTCAATTAGTAAGCATGGGCATGATGGGTTAATTAGTAATTATAATTATCAGAACGCTCGGTCTTGTTTGCTCTGGTACATTCTGTGAGAGCGGACAAAAGCCTTCTGTGAGAGGTCTCACAGGGTTTCTTTCCGCACATTATAAGTTTTGATACTTGGTTGTTAATTATCGTGGGAGACATTCAACATCCAAGTAACAATCTCAAAATTCTAGCTGTCGCCAGGAGAGCAGTTTTTCGGGCTTCCTCTGCCCTCATGTCAATTGCGATTTCTCTAAAGTATTTCTCGAACTTGGCCGTTAGTACTCTGACTGGTCCTATAACTACTGGAATGACAGATCCTCGCTTCGGTCCACTTTATTGGTTTCGTCTTTTAGTAGTCTGTATTTTCAATCTATAATCTTAGTTTCTTTTTCTTCCTTTCATCTACTACAACAATATCTGGTCTACGAGCATCGATGAAGGAGTCACACTGGATTGTAAGATCCTACAGTATCTTATATTCTTTTTTGTCGGCGACTCCTGCTTCATGTTCGTACCATTTCCGTGCTCTTTTCAGGCAGTACTTTTAACATAGTCTATTGTGGATGAACTTAGCTACGTAATCGTGCCTCCTTTTGTAGTGCTTTTGGGCCAGCTTGTTACACTCACAATATGTGAGATTGTTTAATTTCTTCTGCCATTTATCCTACAAAGGAGTGATTCGCTTTTCTTATCTATTTGGACTTTGGCGTTATTATTTCTCTGGGCTAGTTCTTGAGCGCTGCATATCAATGCCTCAGCGAATCCTTTCAGATCACTTTTTTTAACCATCGCCAAGTGTTGATCCTGTGTAACCCTTCGATTTCTCTGAGTTATTGCCTATGCAGTGATTTCACTTTCCAATTATTTACTTTTTCTTCTTCATCTTATTTCTTAGATGTTTGTGGATGCAATACATTTTTGGTAGGTATTGTATTGTTAATACTAACAGCGACAAGCAAGTATTCACTCTGCTGTTTGATGTATCATCCCAGACTGTTGTCGTTGACAACACAGATCCTGAATCCTGTAAAACCTCTCCCTCCCATGTTCCTGAGCACATGCATAATGTCAGTATCACTCTTGGGGTGTAATTCTTTGTTAATTGTCATCACTTTTTGGGTTTTCTTGTGTACTTCCTCAAGTTCGTTATTTGTACACCTAACAACACCTGCGCCATATCACCTTAAAGAAACAGCTTATGCATTCATTGCTCTGATCTTGTTTATTTTTTCATAGAGCCTACTTCCCATAATTTATTTGGTTCTTCTTAGATATTCTCGCCTAGAGCTTTCCTTCATTTCACTTTCCTTGATTTTGTCGTATTCCAAAATCCCCCGATATTTATATCTATTAGTCTCAATATCCTTGATTTCCTTGCCGTTGGTTAGCTCTACACCATCAGGCGACCAAAGTTATTTTCCTTCATTTTCACATTTACGGTTCGGTTCGAGGCCTACATTATTTTTATAAAGATGATGCAGGCTTTAATGAATCTATTCGTTCTGGTTATATTATTTGCCTTGATTTCTTTCAGTATTTACCTTAAATATCCATACACTTAGAGAATTTCTGTCTACTTTCCAGAATCGATTTATTTCCATAACCAGGGTTTCTCCAACGATACTAGTAATGTCTTCGATGATTCCATTCTCTTTGTTATTTAGCCCTTCTCTACACCCAGGCCTTAAGACAATATTCTTCTCTCGGGTACTCCCATTAAGCACAGCATTTTGAAGATTCTTTGTATTTACTTCTGCATCACCCCGCTTCTTTTCGATCATCACACTCTTCCTAATCCCATCGAACTCTAATACTGTTAGTCATCCATTCTTCATTATTGATATTACCTGGTCACAGTCTCTGTTCCGTAATATCTGAGTCTTGCTGCTTCCTCCATATGTCATGCACCCTCTTTTAAAAATATGCAGTTAGATTCTTTAACTATCTTTTAATTGTTTTTGAATTTATTTTTGAATGTGTCTTAATTTATTTTATTCCTGTTTTAATTTATTTTTATTTTTGTTTTAATTTATCTTACTCATGTTAAATTATTTCAATTTTCAAACATTTATTTTTTAAAAAAAAACATATTTTGAAATAAAATATCTTCCTTTGTGAATTTCAATTTGTCTGTAATAGTTTCAATGGAGTAGAAATTTTGCCATGAATATTCTTCAAGTTCACCGCTGGGATTGAAGAATCTAAGTATCGTAACTCTATCACTACCCGATGAACATATTTCCTAAGTAGGTCTGCTGAAATAACTCTTTATCCATTATACTGTAAGTTATTGTTAGTTTTGCTATTATCAATCTTCCTTACAATGTTCTCTATTCTAAGCAATATGTATAGGTTTGATATGGATGGGAGAGTGTTAAATTTATCTAATACTGCAGAATCTTAGTTGATCAATAATAGCATTGAGTAATAGGCATTTTATTGTATCGCAGAATTTTGGGAATTTGCCAATCAATCCAAAACATATGTGAGCTGATTGAGTAATATATAATTCGCCATTCTTTTGTCTTGATATATGTGTGTGCGTGTGTGTATGTATAGATTAATGAAAGTGGCCCACGTCACACTCGGATCAATGTCTATAAGACGTGTGTATTGACTGCACTTCTGTATTCGAGTGAGACGTGGACCACTTACAAGCATCATTTGAACATACAGCAGATATTCTATCAAAAATGCCTCAGACGTATCTAGTAGGGTCAAGTAGGGATGCTTTATATCAGATACAGTGGTTTTGTGCATGGCATGTTTTAGCTCAATTGGACAACATATCCTGGCGGAAATTAGATGGGCTGGACATGTTATTAGAATGAAAGATGAGCAATTGCCAAAGCGTTTTTTTAATGGTAGGTTCAACTCTGGTAAGCGGCCATAACATAAGCCGAGGATAAGGTATTATGACTGTATGAAGGAAAACCTGAAGAAACAAGATATGAACAAAGATGATTTGGAAACTGATACTCTGGGACAAGGGGAGAGGTGCTGTTAGGACCAGTTGCAACGCCTGGGAGGAAAAAATAATTCAGCGCTCTGAACTTAAAAGGGCCGGTCAGAAAGGAACAATTGGAACTGAAATCAACATTGAATATTGGGTATGTATTATGTGTGATAGTGTTCTGTTGTCAAAAGCAGGATACTCGATTCAAATGAAGTCACGTGGAAATTGAAATGCCCAGGTACGTAATTATCTTGACTTCCAGCCACCACTTATAACTTGTATTATATGTCAAAAAATTTGTATGACAATTCCTGATCTTAAAAGGCATATGCTAGTTCATAAAAACATTCATTCAGAATCAGATTCCAAAGAGCAAAAAAGTAAAAGAAACTTGAAGAATATCTGACATTTTGCTTCGAAAAAATTCAGCAGCTGGTCTTAAAAGTCATTTGAGCGACCATGAACGGAGGGGTGTGTTGTGATGGGGTGTAGGGTGTCTGTTGATGAGATTGCTATCATCTGTCAAGATAAAGCAATCATATATACATACATGTACATACACACATACATGTATATATAATAATATAAATAATATATATATATATATGCATATATTCATACGTATATGTACATACTTACATCTATACATACATACACACACACACACACACACGCACACACACACACACACACACATGTATATATATATATATATATATATATATATAATACAAAGAATATATATACATGTATACACACATATATGTACATACTTACATCTACATGTGTATATACATGCATATCAGGGTACAGGACGTTAGAACAATAAACTACAGACAACGGAACGAACACATAGGAAAACGGAAAGCCACTTGGAATATCCCTTCATCAGCTGTCTCTATTCTATCTAGACGTTTCGAAGACATAGTATATATAGTTAGTTGGTTCAAAAAAGCAAACAATTTAAAAAACAGAGAGAAAACAGATGAAGGAAAAAAAACCAACGTGAGGACGTGCTCAAGAAATATATTAATTAGACGCTCGCTGACGGGAAAAAGTTGTTGTTAAGGTTTTGACCATACCTCTTATATATATATATACATAAATATATATATATATATATATATATATATATATATATATATATATATATATATATATATATATATATATAAATTAAAAGCGTAAAATTAGAACAGAACACAAAAGGATTCCGCGGTACACGTGTTTCAAACTTTATACACAAACAATCGTTGCTTCATTATATGGGCATATAATTGATAGACAGGATGGTATGAAGCTATCTTCAGCCGCAAATATATTCTTTCCCAAGATTATATCACAAAGAAAAAAAATCACCAAGAAAAAAGAAATAGAGAGAGAGACAGGATAGAGAAAAAGGTGAAGCCCATTTGGTATTATCCATTGTAATATCTATTGTAATATGTTTATTCTTTAAGTTGATACATTTACATCGGTATTTATATACATTTACATCGGTGTTTATCCTTTAAGTTGATGCATTACATCGGTATTCCGAAATCTGTCCATATTGTGCCACAATTCAGTGTAGAGTGAATGATAAATAAACATAATTAGCGTATGTGAGATATGTATTATTTTTACACGGAAAATATATGAATTTTGTAAAGTAGGTCAGAATAGTACTGGAAGAATATTTTTCGTTACGGACAATTGAATTTTGGAAGACGGGCCTTGCAAGTCTACCAGATAGATGGAAGTGCATTGTAGAAAATGAAGGAGAGTATATCTTAGATTTAAAAAAAACTCTGCTTATCTTAATTTTGAAAAATAATAGTATCAAAAAACGCACTATTTATAGGATGACCTAATATATTGCTCTATTCTACTATCTTCCACATTTAGCCCTTGGTTTCCCTATCGATAACCCGATACACCCCTCCATCAAATATCACCTCCTCCTTCTATCTGTTCATTCTTTCCTTCTAGTTCAACTTTGCTTCTCTTTCCATTCCACCCACCTCTCACAATCCTACTACGGCATCACCCTGTCATATCTCTCTGTACTAGACCACGACCATGTTACCTGAAATAAACCAACATTTTTTATTCACCAGCCCCCACCAGATCACGTTGATAAACATGAAAGAACATACTGGCCGACCCAATTCCTGGAAAAAATGTAAACTACCTAACTTATCCCCGGAATCGCTTAGACGTCTACATATAGCTGGCACATCCCAGAGATACTATGATATCATCACCAGAGCACATTCTCGGGAAGACGATCCGTTAGAAGTATATTACGCTCCGACAAATCAGCAATAATAACGCAATGACCTCCGAACACCTCCGGCAACGCGGCAGACACCTCGTTAGGTACGTCAACCAAGTAACTCGCAGACACTACCAACAGAAGTCCTACGCCAAATTCGAACGACTTTTACGTCGATCCCACACCGACCACACCTCCACCCAGGCATATACAAACAACACACGCTACTCCTTCGCATCGCACCTCACTACCAACACACGCCAACCAGAGGCAAAACAATATGTTCACCGATGTAACCGGAGCACTGACCCTGAACATATCGACGGGCGAAATACCGCTAAGCATTTCGTTCGGCGCGCTAACAATTCTGCCAGCTCGCCGCCCTGACATATAAACACAAAATGACGAATTGTACATTACTTAATCAGTTTAAGGGGGCGAGCTGTCAGAATCGTGAGAGCGCCGGGCGAAATGCTTAGCGGTATTGCGTCTGCCGCTACGTTCTGAGTTAAAATTCCGCTGAGGTCGACATTACCTCTCATCCTTCCAGGTTTGATAAGTTAAGTACCAGTTGAGTACTGGGGTCGATGTGAACGACTGTCTCTTCTCCAGAAAAATATTATAGTAGAAAGGATTATTTAATTAGGTCGTGCCTTTTGGGGTAGATTGGTAAATTCACAAAATTCTGCGATACAGTAACCATGTATTTTCATTAATCCCTTTATTTATGAACCACAATTCTACATATAGAAATTTAATGCTCTCTTATCCATATCAAATTTAATGCTCTCCTATCCATTTCAAATTTATACGTATTGCATGCAACAGGGAACGTTTTAAGGAAGTATTTCTGCGCAGTTTACCAAATTCTATTCACAAGGTGCTCTTCAGTTTCTGTCGTTGCTGGAAAAACTCTTTTAGATGAGTGGCCAGTTGAGAGTAGCTGGTCATGTTTACATCTACACGCCATGCCTACAAACTATACATGTTATGTTATATATATGCATTATTCAAAACAATCTGAATGTAAGTAAAAACAACCAGTCGATATTAATAAACCACTAAATGTATATGTGAATGGAAAATTATGAATCACTAATTAATACAAATTATTTGCTTATCACATAAATTTATGTCATTAACTTATAATTCTTCATACGCTACCCATGTTATTACTTTATAATTTCTCGTTTACATGGTATCTCTCTTGTACTTATTACATCCATAAAAAAAAGGTATAATGGTACCAGTAGACGAATAGTTATATTCGAAACATTTTCGTACATGGTACGTGGGAATCTTACAATATTTCTGTGTGCTCTATGTATTTTCTAAATAAATCACAAAATAGCAATAAAAATATTTCGTTAAATCTGCTGTCAAATCTAAATTCAGTAAGATCGTGTTTGGCTCTTTTTGGCGCTTATCGTCATACGCCTGCCTGGCCTCTAAAACAACAATTTTCGCAGAAGGTTATTTTATTACATCAATCCAATTTACTTCCTTTTGTATACATTTTCTGCCTCACAAGAACAACTTATCTACAAAATCAAATAGACCGTGTAAATTTATTTATGATTTGGGACTATTTTCAGACGCAAAGCGATAAAATATTTTGTCGCTCGAAAAAGTTAAAAAAATAAAAATAAGTCTGTAGATCACAATCAGAGTTAATCATCCGTATTCATGTGAACACCTTATGTTTGATGTTCAAACACCGACTAGAGACAATCTTCTTTTATTAACTACTGAAAATATCCCTATTATCACAAACATATATTTCTATAAATACTAAAGATTCAATTTTATACGTAGCTTATACTTTTCGAGTATTAGCACACAAGCTGTATGAAAGATTCAGTTTACCAAAACAAAACGATTCCCAATGAATTATTCTGTATCTGGAGTTACACGAATTAAAAAATGCAAATGTAATATTCGTATGCATTAACTAAGAGAATACCTTGTTTTTAGAAAGTGGTTACAAGAGTCATATCTCTATAGGTGTATACATAGACAGAGAACACTACTGGAAAAAAAGAAAACTAAAAGAAGCAGCACAGATACAAAAAACCTCCTAAGCAGACCGAGTGCAGATATGAGTAGCATATAGGAACCGGTATTAAGGAAGGATAGGAGAATATTAGATTTATAAGCCATAAAATTGACTCCATAATTGCCCACGGGTTAAGAGCGCGGGCTACTAACCCCAAGATTCCTAGTTCGATTCCAGGCATTGGCCTGAATAATAATCATAATGATGATAATATTATTAATAATAATAATAATAATAATAATAATAATAATAATAATAATAATAATAATAATAATATACACCGGGGATGTTTAACAAAGACTACACCGGGAATGTTTAACAAAGACTACACCGGGGATGTTTAACATGTGAAAACGATAAATCACTGCTCCGAAATTTATCCAAAAACATCGGAAATAAAGACATCGCATGGAGCCAAAAAAATAGCTGACAAAGGGTTGGACTATATCCGAGTAAGTAATACTCATTGAAATTTATTTCTATTTTTCCAAATATAATGATGTATTTTAACTTGATACCTCCACTATCCGCAAAGCGATCGTAAACACACGTGTTACATCAAAATTCAGACCATCTCCAAACTCAAACACCATTTACAAAAAAATTACAAACAGATTAAATAACACCGGTATTATTCCACCCAAGAATAACAACCGAGAAGTGCGTACTGTAAGCTTATTACGCAAAAAGTACCAAGATCTGAACGTGCAAAACAATCTGACAACAGAAATGAACGATCTGGTACCCTACGAAAACGATGACCGTCAAAATAAAGGGCCGGACGTTGTTCCTCATGTCTCGCAAACAAAACCAAAACGGCATAAATGGATACGTGATGAATACATTTCTATCCTACATGCCTATTTCACAGCAGTGCTCTACCCCAAAAACGAAAACGCAACAACACATACATATAAAATATGGAAGAAAAATAATATAAATAAAGACCTAGATAAAACAATGAACCCTAACAAAGTAGCTAACATAAGAAGATATATTCTAAAAGCAAAAGAAATATCAGAAATAGAAATAGAACAATTGAAAGGAAAAATACATCAGGAAAATCTAGATAATAGTCACACAGCAATGCCAAATAATAATATAAACACTGAGATAGCAGAACACAAGGACAAACGTAACATTTCCGGCAAAAACGAAGTAAAGAAAAAACAACAAACCCAGACCGTAGAGATGTATAATAGTGTACAAAAGTCACCAATCCAGAACACCACAGACAAACATATGAATGAAAAGGAAGGCAAAACAAATCTAAAGCCTGGGAATAACGAAGTGAAACCTAATAATTACGATACTATGAAAATGAGAATAACCGAAGAACTGAAAACCACAGATCTTAGAATGGACCACAGAGTATATCTCCCAAAAATCAAAATAGACAATAAAACAACATCACTAATAAATAGCATAAACCTGGCCGTCACGGAACTAACAACCACAGAAACAACAGGCAATATCAGTGTGCTAAATGACATAATATATGCGGCAGTCACTGCAGCCACAAAAGAAGCAGGATACTCACTCAAACCCATCCGAACAGGAGTTCTATCACCCAAACAGACCTTGTGGATAAATAACATCCAGAACAAAATTTAAAAAAGGAGAAAATATTTATCGATTCTCAACGAAATTAGTAGACAATCAACACAACTAAGTAACAATAAGAAAACAAAAATACTGTACAAATACAGCATTACAGAAAAAGACTTACCTGATGCAAAAGAAAAACTAAAGCAAGACTTCCTTGCCAAAGCACAAAGGATCCGCCGGTATCAGAAACGCCAACGTTTCTTTGAACAAAACAAACAGTTCAAATCCAACCGCAAAAAACTCTACCAAGAACTGGGTAAAAATAAAATAGACATTACTGCAGCACCAACAGCAGAAGAACTGGAAGAATTCTGGAAACAAATATGGTGGGTGAAGCACCAACAACCCCAGAAAAGGACCATTAAAACAACGAACTTAGCACCTAAGCAACTCTGGGCCCCTATAACAACTGAAGAGCTCACCCAGACACTGCAAAGACTAAGCAACTGGAAGGCACCTGGACACGACAAGATCCCCAACTTCTGGTTAAAACACCTGCTAGGAATGCATAAAAAGTTGGCAGAAAACTTTAACAACATAGTAGCAGAACCAGAGACAATGCCTGAATGGCTCACGAAAGGGAAAACCATCTTAATCCCCAAATCCACGGAAACGGAGAAACCACAAAACTATAGACCTATAACCTGTCTCCCTACGATCTACAAAGCCTTTACTGCAATAATATCGCAGAGATTGAGTAAGCACCTGGAAAATAACAACCTGTTTCCAGAAGAGCAGAAGGGATGCTGCAAGGGCTCATACGGCTGTAAAGACCAATTATTGACAATAAAGCCATAACTGAAGACAGCCGCAGAAAGAAGAAAGGCCTCAGTATGGCCTGGGTGGACTACCAAAAGACTTTCGACAGTGTTCCCCACACGTGGATTCTGGAAACACCAGCCATAAACAAGGTGGCACCAATTATTATAAAATACACAAGGCACTCAATGAACAAATGGCAGACAGTGCTACAGCTCCAAACAAAAGAGGGACTTGTGAAAACGAAAGCCATCCCCATTAGAAGAGGAATATTCCAGGGAGAGACGCCATCTCCACTCCTGTTCTGCCTGGCACTCACACCTTTAACTGAATTGCTAAATAGAACTGGATGCGGTTACAAATGCTACGGAAAAACAGTCAGCCACCTTTTATATATGGATGACCTAAAATTATATGCAAAAAATGACAAAGAGCTAGAAACACTACTACAGACAGTACACAGCTTTACCAAGGAAATAGATATGAAATTCGGATTAGAAAAATGTGCCAAAGCAACCCTGAAAAGAGGAAAATTAGTTAAAAGTAGCAATATAACACTAGATAAAGCCAATGAAATAAGAGAACTAGACGAAAGCCAACCATATAGATATTTAGGAGTCAATGAACTAGATAGGATATAACATACACAAATGAGAGAAAAAATAAAGAGTGCTATAGACGAGTTAGACCAATACTAAAAATAGAGCTCAATGCTAAAAACAAGATAATGGGTATCAACACTTTAGCTGTCCCAGTTATAAGCTACAGCTACAACATCCTTAACTGAACACTAAACGAACTATCTAAAATAGACAGGAAAACAAGAAAAATAATGACAGGATATAGGATGCACCACCCAAAATCTGACATAGAAAGGCTATATATACAACGCACAGAAGGTGGCAGGGGTCTTATACAGCTAGAAAACTATTATAAAATAACCACCATAGGACTGCAAAAATACCTACTCCAGAAGCAAGGAAAATTAATACAAATAGCCTCAAAACACGAGCAAAACAAAAAACTGTTTTCAGTATTTAAGGAAGCTGACAAATACAAACAAGAAATCAATCTACCTAACAAATACGAAGAAGAAGAAGAAGAAGAAGAAGAAGAAGAAGAAGAAGAAGAAGAAGAAGAAGAAGAAGAAGAAGAAGAAGAAGAAGAAGAAGAAGAAGAAGAAGAAGAAGAAGAAGAAGAAGAAGAAGAAGAAGAAGAAGAAGAAGAAGAAGAAGAAGAAGAAGAAGAAGAAGAAGAAGAAACAACAAAAGCTATAAAACAAATGAAATCCAAACTAAAACCAGAACAGCAACGGACCATGATAAAACGATGGCAAGAAAAGCCCCTACATGGTAAATACTGGGCTAAACTAAATGCAAAAGAAATAGACAGAGAAAAATCCCAGCAATGGTTGAGAAGCTCAGGACTCAAAGCAGAGACTGAAGGATTTTCAATTGCTGCACAAGACCAAAGCCTCCCCACCAGAAACTACCAAAAACATATAAGGAAAAGAAACATAACAAGTAACTGTAGAATTTGTGGAGATGGACGAGAAACAATAAATCATATTATCTCTGGCTGCCCAGTCCTGGCTAAGAAGGAATATATTCACAGACACGACAGAACTGGGACCTATATACACTGGAAGCTATGCCAACACTATGGAATAACAACAGAAAAAACATGGTATAAACACATGCCAGAAAAGGTCACAGAAAACGAGAAAGCAACCATACTCTGGGATATGCCAATACACACAGATAGAGAAATTAAGGCAAATAGACCAGATATAGTTGTCAAAGATCACGAAGAAAAAATTGCTTTCTAATTGATGTATCAATACCAGCAGATGACAACGTCTCTCTAAATGAAATGGAAAAACTTTCAAAATACAAAGACCTGGAAATAGAGGTAACTCGAATGTGGAATCTAAAAACAGAAACAATTCCTATTATAGTAGGTGCCTTAGGTATAATAAAAAAAATATTCAGACAAATACATAACAAAAACACCAGGACTTACAAATATATGTAACATACAGAAAATTGCACTACTGGGCACAGCACACATCCTACGCAAAACACCTTCAATACAGTAACCATAAGAGCACCACAGCAAACCACAGCACATACCCAAGGCGCACAGAGCTGCGCTCGGTAGTGAAGTGAAAGTACGTTATAAAAAATAATACTACTGAACAATAATAATAATAATAACACCAAAAAATACTTTAGGAATGAGAACCCAGGTTCGAAATTTCCCCCAAGACACCTTATGAAAGCTGAAGGATATAGCAATGTCAAATTTGTGATATATGTAAACAAATATTATTAGTGTATTCCAATTAGGTGAAGTGTGAAATAGTATATAGTCTATAAATATAAGTATATAAATATATGAAAAGTAAACCAAAGCAGCATCGGAAAATACATCGGAAACACTGCCTCTCCAACAAATCCTCGTTTAGGATCTCGGAGAGACGTTATGCCCCATCATACGATTTATGATTTACTGGCAACATATATGTATATTGTCTGTAAATCATAAATCCAAAAGAGAGGCACAAGAAGTTATAGAACAGAGTATTCAGATAAAGATAGTTATGGTCGGCTCATGCGTTTACCCAAGGTGTTGCGTCCATAAAACGCTTGGATATACATACGTCTCGTCAGACCTCAATAACTGAAGAGGAAAACGGCATCGTAGTTAGATATTAAACACACAAAGGAGAAACGTCAAGCGCAATGCATTGTCTCCCTTAGACCACTACACATATGGGGGCCAGGATTTCAGTAGGAATCACCTAAAGTTTAAAAAGTTTAAGCATGCTCCGAAGACTTACGTCCTAGAATTTTTTAGATGTTCCTCGGGTCGAGGGAATTATTTAATATCCTCAGCCGTTCCTCTGTGCATGACCTCATTGGGTTGTATATCCTGGATACCGTAAAGAAGAAATTCTCTTTTATCGCCTTAACTATCTCTAAAGGGACTATCGGAACACCCTAAATTGGCTTAGGAAACATCTGATTAGATCCTGATTAGAACCCTTAACTACATGGCACTGAAAATTACAATCGAGACCAACCGCAACACCGCGGACCTTTTAGACATCACACTTTACTTGGGTTATGTTACATACAGGATCTACCGCAACGCAAACGATAAGGTCCTGCCATCCACCCATCGTTTTCAGGAACCTGGTGAAAGGTGTCAGCAAGAGGATTTAGAACTTGTCCTCTAGCCAAGAAATTTTCGACGCAGTATCTCCCTACTATAACGAGGTCCTAGCATCTAGCTGGTTTAGAGTCCGTATCTCCTACATACCGGGCCCTAAAACCCGCGGAAGGAAAAGCGGCCGAAATATCAGTTGGTTTGCCCCGTACCCCCCTGGGTAAAATACTCCTTACGTTAGTAGAAAAGCACTTTAGGCAATCACACCCCTAGGCCACGGTCAGAGGCGGGATTCTCATGCAGGGACTACAGCAGATGCCCAGTGGAAGGCCAACGTGAGAGTCGTTTACGAGGCTGGGGTGGTATCTGACCCTAATAACCGCAGCAGCTTTTAATGCGACTACCTTAGTTGCAGGAATGGCATTAAAAATGGCAGCTGCAGCAACCTTAACGGAAATAGTAGCAGCACCATGGTAATGCTAATGGTAATGCTAATAATGATAACAATAATAACGACAACTTCGACCACTATAGTGAATAATAGCTCCACCATCAACAACAACGACGACTGTTGTTATAGTAGCACGAACAGGGGCACTAAAAACGAGAACAACAACAGGGTCAACACCAACTCCGATGTCGATGAAGACCACACAGCCAGCATTAACGATGCCAACACCAGCACCAATACCAGCAACACCCGCACCACCAACAGCAGACATAGCTGCGTCAACATAAACAGAAGCAGCAATGCCAACAGCATCATTCGAAAATACATCGGATGTTGTAAAATACATCGGAAACACCTTGAAATAGCGCCTCTCCAACAAGAAATCTTTGTTTAGGATCCTGAAGAGACGTTACACCACATCCTTGGCCAGCCATGTGTGGCGCCGAAAGGATGAAGAGACTTCACATGTAATCACATGAAAGATCCTAGAAAAACCTGGTTCCTATATCGGAACGGGAGAGGAGATAAGAGAATTCACTCAACCTGGGGAACATCTCATATTCCAAAATGGAAGTCTTCGGAACCTGCAATTCTTACTGAAAACTTATGACCCAGAAGCTGACTGGGTAGATTCCGGATATTGGTGTAAGGGAGATAATCCCTTGAGTTTGACCTTTCTTCTTTGTCTATGTGTTCAATAACTAACTCCGAGGCCTTTTCCTCTTCCGTTTTGAAGAGAGGTTATAGGTCACCACCCATTAAGTTTTGACCGTTGTAAAGCTAAGCGCTTTATGGACGTGAAACCCTGAGTAAATCCATAAACCGGCCATAACTATCTTTATCTAAATATATATGCATGTGGAAGAAGAAACACGTAGCGGAGCGATGGTGTATAGCTGAAGGTATCTATTTACCTAAAGAGAAAGATGCAAAAACACTAGGACAATTTAGACCAATTTCATTATTAAATACTGACGGGAAAATCATGTTTGGAATCATTGCTAGACGTATCATAAGATTCGTACAGCATAACGGTTACGTTAATGAAGCAATCCAAAAAGCAGGAATCCCCGGAATCCCTGGGTGCATAGAACACGCATTTGCCATCTGGGAAGCTATCACCTGTGCAAAACAACTGAAGAAAAACCTGCACATTGTTTGGCTAGATCTTGCCAATGCATATGGATCTGTTGCACACGCGGTAATCAGAGCAGCGATGGACTTCTTTTGGATTCCAAAAGATGTTCAACGAATGCTCATGTCCTACTACGACAACATGAGGATGAGATTTACAGCAGGAGAGTTCACAACGGAGTGGCAACGCCTAGAAGTAGGTATTGCAGCTGGATGCACGATATCAGTCATCTTATTCGTGCTAGTCATGGAGATGTTACTAAGGTCAACAAACTGTGAGAAAGCTGCTATAAAGACACCATTAAGGGCTTTTATGGACGACATCACTCTACTATCGGAAAGTAGAGAAGCAACAGAGGGAACGCTAGATCGGTTGGATCAACTAATAGGATGGGCAAGAATGAAATTCAAAGCCAAAAAATCTCGGAGCGTGGCTTTCGTGAAAGGAGTGCAAGAAGAAGTGAAATTCAGGATAGGAGGTGAAGACATACCAACGGTGAAAGAACAACCAGTAAAGAGTCTCGGCAGATGGTATAGAGATTTATTAAATGATAAGAAGCAAGGGAAAGAGACACACGAGTTAGTAGAACAAGGATTGAAGGCAATTGACAGAACAACACTGCCGGGAAAATTCAAATGTTGGATACTGCAATTTGGACTGTACCCAAGGATAATGTGGCCATTGCAAATGTACGAAATAGCCTTGAGTAGAGTAGAAAGGATAGAACAAAGATGCAGTGTGTTTATCAGGAAATGGCTTGGTCTGCCGAAACCACTCAATACAACTGCACTATATGGAAAACCCGTGCTGCAACTTCCAATAGCATCGATCACCGAGGAATATAAAGCAGGAAAGGCGAGGACAGTAATGATGCTAAGGTATTCAAAAGATCAGAGCATCCGAGAAAACCCTCCAAAGGTACGAACAGGGAGGAAATGGAATGCGGAAGAGGCAGTAAACAGGGCGATCGGAATACTAAAACATGCCGATATAGTTGGAGCAACGCAAGAAGCAAGAGCCGGCCTAGGGACGAGCAGTTTCAGGCCATTTTGCAAGAGCAGTGTAAAAGAGATGAAAGAGGCAGTGGTACACGAAGTAAGAAAGGAGGAAGAAGAAAGGCGGAATGCACATTTGGTGCAATGCAGTCAACAGGGGCAGTGCCTGAGATGGGAGGAAAACGTGGTCAGTCGCAGAATCTCATGGAAGGAACTTTGGGCTTGGGAACAAGCAAGAACAGCCTTCCTGATCAAGTCTACCTTCGACGTTCTACCCTCACCGGCGAACTTAGTTCGATGGAACATAAAAACAACCGATGAATGTGGATGCGGGGAGAAAGCGACGGTGAGACACGTTCTGTCAAACTGCAGACTAGCATTGGAAAGGTATACATGGCGCCATAATCAAGTCCTTGGCGTCATAAGTGCAGCACTCAAGGAGGAGATCGAGGGATACAACAGAGGAGAGTACCCCAAAGTGGAAAAGCGCAGGAAAATATACTTCCAGAAGGAGGGAAAAGGACATAAGATCAGGCCTCCAAATAAAATATATGAGATAGACGAAGGATGGAAGGGATACTGGGAGCTGGCCACGGATTTGGGAAGTCTAGCAATTTTTCCACTTATAAAAACAACAAAAAAAACAGACTTAGTCATATGGGACACAGAACAGAGAATAGGAATCTTGCTAGAACTGACAGTACCATGGGAAGAAAACATCGACAATGCAGAGAAACGAAAGGAGAAGAGATATGAAAAATTAATCGAAGAGTGCAGAGAACAGGGATGGACTGTCGAGTACTACCATCTGGCAGTGGGGGCTAGAGGCTTCATTGAAAGAAAAATGACAACGCTATTCAAGAGAAGATTTGCGTTTTCAAACTCGGAACTTAGAAAACTGATAAGGAGAATACAGGAGGCGGTCGAAAAAGCCAGCTTCTATATATGGCTGAAGCGGGAAGACCGAATATGGCTTGAAAGTCATAACAAGTCTAGGTGAGACAGGCTGACAGTGAAGTGGCTTCGCGCCCTCCATTGTCAGTTAAAGTTCAGACAGTGTCATGTGACAACTTGCTGGAGCTACTTGCTGGAGCCTAGCAGCGGGAAGTTTAGACAGTGTCATGTGACAACTTGCTGGTGCTGCCTACTGGACCCTAGCAGCGGGAAATTTAGACAGTGTCACGTGACAACTAGCTGGGGCTGCCTGCTGGAGCCTAGCAGCAGATATAAAAAGGGGAACTTGATACGACGATCAGTCGGACGCTGACACTCGTTGATGCTGCATCGAAGAGGCCAGGGAATAGAAGAAAGAAGACATGCACCCAACACCAGAGCTGAAGACACCTCCGAAAGGAGGGGCCCCGCCACGTCAAAACGGTAGAGGAGTAGGGGCCGAAACCGGACGTGGTTCCTCCTGATGATGTCTTCAGCTAACTGGATCCTATAAAGGAGCTGTTGTGGTAGCAGACCACGAAACATGGTTGAAATTCCTCCTGCATTAGCACCAGTGGTCTTTATCTCAAACTAACTTCACGTCTCTCTCTCTCTCTCTCGCTCTCTCTCTCTCTCCCTCTCTCTCTCCCTCTCTTCTCTCTCTCTATCTATCTATATATCTATCTCTTTCTCTCTCTCTCTCTTTGTCTTTCTCTCTCTCTCTTTGTCTTTCTCTCTCTCTCCCTCTCTCTCTCTCTCTCTCTTTCTCTTTCTCTCTCTCTCCCTCTCTCTCTCTCTCTTTCTCTCTCTCTCTCTCTCTCTCTCTCTCTCTCTCTCTCTCTCTCTCTCTCTCTCTCTCTCTCTCTCCGCTCCGATCCTGATTTTAATGAAGTAGCGAATCTGCCGCTTTGTGATGCGTGTGTAACCATATAGATAGGAAAAGATACCGTTTATTTCCATTATCTGTGGTTGCTTTATTTTATCGTTTTGTTTCTTTTCTGAACTTACTTGTTAACCTAATTAAGACTGTTTGCTTTTTCATCAAACTTTGGTAGAATGAATTGTTTTGTTGTAAATTTACTTTCGTGAAGATGGATATGTTTTAAAGTTTTGTTTCTCAGTGTGTGTAGTTTCCTTTATGGTGCGCTGTTGATTTGTTTTCGTTTTCTTGTGTTACAGTCTGTGATTTTTTTTTCTGTTGAATTTGTGTTATACTAATTAAATATATTTATTTACATCTCTGTAGGACGCTCGGAATGTCATATTATAAATAGCCTCTCACGGTTGAGCAACTTTTGCCAATGTGTTGAATTTTGCTTAGATCAAGAACGAAAAGTTTACTAGCTTCTTTATGGTGGTGAAATTATTTGTGGCTTGCTGAATTTTCCACTTAAACTAATTTGATATTTCTCTTTGCTTAATTCAGAATTTTGGAATATCTGTTTTTGTTTTTTTTTTTTGTTTCATTTGCACACGTTTAGGTTCATTTGCTTCTCAACAACTGTACCAAAATAATCTGGAAACAAACTCATCCCTGTGTTTCGCGTATAACTGTATTTTAATATCTTATAATTATATTCATCTGCACAGGAACTCTCATTGAGTAATTTTGCTTCGTCAAACACTTCCAATATCCTTATGAGAGAAAAATAACCACGTAGGCGTCTTCTGCGGGTGCTTGTTCGTCCGTTACGGGATGTGAAAAAGTAACGATCAAGGCGAAAGGATTCATGTGCTGAAGTATTGGTTACTATTGTAACGTAGTTACTCGTCGCCAATTATCGTAGCATCGCCACTGTTTATGACGATACTTGTTTATACTATAAACATGTTATAACAATAAAACATATAACGAAGCAGGGTAAACAACAACGTAAGAATCTAGCAAATTCTTCTTGAATTATACACGAGCCAATAAACGATATTCCGACAAGCTACCAAAAACAACACCCTAGAACTTCCTGAGATTAATATCTACTCTCTGTCTCACTCAGACCGCTAATATTTATAGTCGTTCGGTCAAGTCTATTCTCGCAGGGGATGTCGTGACTCTCGCCACAACATCTCTCCTTTTTTTTTATATTTCGACTTCCGTGCGAAACGAAAATAATTTTTTATTCTTTCTTTCCAACGCTTCTCCCTTTTTGAAATTTTGCTTCCCCATGGAGTTCAGAACCTTTTCCGCTTAGGAATTATTTCTGAATGTTCAGTCAGTTTACGTTTTCTGTTGCTGCTCCTTCCAAGTTCAATCTCTTTCGGTGCTACCACATCGAACGTGTAAAACACTTCCATTGGAATTTCCTTCTTTTCTTCTGTATGTCAGGTTTTCAATTGATTTATGTGTCGTTTATGCTCCCATCGTTGGCCTTTTATTAAATACATCATGTTTCCAATTCTTTTAGTCTCTACACCATTCTGCCAACTCTCTTTACTATTCTAGCATACTTTGAAATGGACTTTGTCTCCGACATCAAAATGTTTAGTTGGATTGTAGTATCGCCATTAGTTAGGGCGTGACGATACTTGTTTACATTATGACCGTGAAGTAACAATAAAACATATAACGAGGCAGGATAACAACAACGTAACAATCCAAGAAACTCTCCACGAATTATACAAGAATCAACAAACGATATTCTGACTAACTACCAAAATCGACAATTACGACTTACCGCGATTGATGCCCACTCTCTCATTCAGACCGCTACTATTTATAGTCGTTCGGTCAAGTCTATTCTCGCAGGGGGAGTCATGACTCTTGCCACAACAGTTACTGGGGAAGGAATTATCCTTGCGCGTGGGCACCTTTTGTTCTGCTTAAAGGAGATCTATTTTCTGACTGACCCCATTAGAATGCCAGGTTAAAGAATATCAATTCCGAGGGCAAAATTTAAAAGTTTGCTACATTTACTTTTCATGTTTTTTTTTTTTCAATCTCGTTTCTCTGCTCCTTTCTATACCAGTTATTCTGTCCTTCCCACTAATGCTATTTATCAAGAAGTATTTGGTTGTCTGTGTAATTCATTTGTTTCTTTCGCCATTTCTGTTCTTCTGTTTTTGAATATTTCCGCCTCTATCGACTAAGGTGACGTCATTATCTGTGGCAGGTGCAATTGTCTTCAACCTATTCTGTAGCATACATTGTTTTATCTCTTTTACATTCTCTGTACTTAACTCCACTACAAATTGTCTGTCTGACAAGAGTATCTGCCTCTGCAATTCTGGTACTTTGTTGTTTGTATTACAATCTAATACAAACTTGCCTTCTCTGTAGAAAACCATAAGTATCTCCGCAAACAAAAGTATCCACAGAAGTAGAGTAGTAGATTAATATAGTTTAGGCTAGCAACGCCAACAGACTCTTTCGGTTGACTAATACTTATGAGTGAAATTTCGCAACTGAAACTTGCAGAATGTCATCTTATATAAATGTGAGTGTGTGTATATGTGGAGGAACGCGTGAGCCCATGCGTATGTGTGTGTTTATGTCCGTGCGTGTATGTATGCATATATATATATATATATATATATATATATATATATATATATATATATATATATATATATATATATATATATATATATATATATATATATATATATATATATGTATGTATATATATATATATATATATATATATATATATATATATATATATATATATATATATATATATATATATATATATATATATATATATGTATGTATGTATGTGTGTGTGTGTGTGTGTGTGTGTGTTTGTATGTATATGTATATTAGTTACATTTGACGGATATTTGTCTTCATCTTGTTTCTTGTTAATACAGCGTTTCGCTTGATGTATTCTCCAGCCTTCTTCAGGTGTCCTGGGGAATTTTGAATATATATATATTTATATATATATATATATATATATATATATATATGTGTGTGTGTGTGTGTGTGTGTCTGTGTGTGTGTGTGTGATTATATGTGTGATTATGTGTGTATATGTGTGTGTCTTTGTGACTGCGTTTGTCTCTCACTACCACTTGACAACCGGTGTTGGCGTGTTTAAGTTCTACTAACTTAGGAGTCGGTAAAAGTAGCCGATAGAATAAGTACTAGGTTTTAAAACCATAGTACTGGTGGCAATTCCTTCAACTAAAGTCATCCAGAGTTGTGCCCCAGCATGGCTGCAGTCTAATGACTGAAACAAGTAAAAGAAGAAACATACACATATATAAAAGAAATTGTTTGCGTGTGTTTGTGCTTATGTGAATCAACATTGAGAAGATAACGAGAATTGAGTTGCTATGAAAGTTAATGTTCAAAAGAAATATATCACTTTCTTGTTGAGTTGTCAGTTAATGTTAACCACAAATCTAAATATTGAAATCAAAGAAACATGAAATATTTAGTATAAAACATACATATGAATATTAAAGCAAAAACAACGAATGAAAAAATAATGTACGGGAAATTTATTCTTCAATTCAAATTCTACCACAGAAAAATGGTCAGAATTCGCTATTGAAATTAGTTCATGTTTCATAATTCTATTCTTCCTTAGTTCCTTAATCTGTATCTTGTTACTACTATAGATTTCTAGAATTTTTTCCCGTTTGTTTTGATTTATATATATATATATATATATATATATGTGTGTGTGTGTGTGTGTGTGTTTATATATACATTAATACACACACACATATGTATTTATATGTACATGTGTCTTTATATAATACATATGTATATATACATATATATATATATATATATATATATATATATATATATATATATATATATATATATATTTACATACATACATACAATCATATATATGTATATATGTGCGTGTGTTGTGCGTGTGTGTGTGTATGTATTTATGTATGTATATGTAACCATGTACGTAGTTGTAAGTGTACATATATATGTATAAATGCATACACCCACATACACTCACAAATATATAAAGATACGTGTGGATTTTTTTATGCATAATGAACAGGTCAAAATAACGTCCCTGTTTTTATTGAACTTATAACTCATTCACTTTACACAAACATTTGTTCGTTTTAACAACGTAATATTTGTTCATATAACAACTACAGCAGTTCATTTCCGTTAGTTAATTTGAAAAAATACATGCAATTTTCTGCAGGAATTTGAGGAAAGTCACAACAGTTTTCATTGCAAATTATACATAATTACAGAATGGTCGGGCTAAATTTGAAGATTTCTGTCTCCCATTTTCAGGAACAGCTTCATGTATTGGTAAACATACAACAGTTTTGGAGAACATAAAAAGAAAATTTGTAGTCGAGAAAAAGTTAGCTGGCATTGACGTCTGGAAGTCATCTGAATATTAGGAAAGTGTTACCTGTAATATGACGATTCGCGTCTGGTATCAAAATGCCGACATCTTGACTGCAGCTACGTAAGACGTGACATGGACAGCTGCAACAGAGACTATGAAACAGAGGCCAACAGGAAGGGCGTTCCGATTGCCTCCGCACACCAGCGCTCATTGTCACATCTTTGAACAAGGTTCTAGGCTCAATTCAGGCGGCATTGTTAAGTTGCTGGATACTATAGTCAAACCCAAGCTGAAGCGGATTGCTGCTGGAAGACCATATGTGGTAGCAAAATTCAGCTCCTTGCCACACCTCCGAAGAGAGTCAGTAATAGGTGTCGAAGGATTTTTATGACTTCTCTAGGCCTAATTTTTGGCCTCCTAATTCCTCTGATTGTAATCCCATGAATTACCATGTGTAGCGCAAAGATACCAACCACTCTGCGTCCATTACCAAGATCAAGCTGTTAGACAAGATCAAGGAAGTGTTCGAAGATCCTCCCGAGGACATAGTGAGAACCGTATAAGCCAGATTCTGGAGCCATCTTGAGGCCGAGATAAAAGCTGAGGGTGGCTATTTTCAGTAAGTTGTTGTCTTCCACCAATAATTTTGTTGATATTTTGTAATGTTTTAAAAAATACTTCTAATTTTGGACGTGATATCGTGTTTTCTTTTCCCTTTATGCAAACTGTCAAATTTACAGTTGCCACATTACATCATTTGTCTTTGTTTTCAGGTGTATCTCAACAAGGAAGCTTATAACAAAGAAACATAACCTTTTCATATGATTTTATCTGTAGCTATCTACAAGAAATAACACATGCTCACACAAATAAAAGTATACGTACATATCTATCTAAGTATCTATCTATCTATCTATCTATCTATCTATCTATCTATCTATCTATCTGTCTGTCTGTCTCTCTTTCTGTCTGTCTGTCTGTCTCTCTTTCTGTATGTCTGTCTGCCTGTCTGTCTGTCTGTGTACGTACACAAACACACACACACACACACACACACACACACACACACACACACACACACACATTTCTACCAATGCTGCTGCTTACTCATACCCTCCGTCACTTTAGTGACGACTATACTTGGTGCCTTCCGGTTCTAAATTGCGAATACCCACCTTAATAGTTTATGATTCTCACTTCACCATTTTCGAAATCTATCGATGTTTCCTATGGTATTCTCTATAAGGCTGACGAGTTGACTTAGGTGCCTTAACCCTGGGCGACAGGGTAATGGGTCACTGGTGAAGATTAACTAAATCTGAAATCAGCCTGTCTCTTTTGTCAGTGGTTAGAATATTGCTCTCACTTGGCTAAGAGTTGTTTTGACTCGTATTTCTAACAATGCTGTTACTTACTATTACTCTCCGTGTGTGTGCGTGTGTGTATGTGTGTGGTTGTGTGTGTGTGTGTGTGTGTGTGTGTTTGTGTGTGTGTGTGTGTGTGCGTGTGCGTGCGTGCGTGTGTTCACGTGTGTAAATGTAGGAATCTAAATAGTGAAAAAGCACTCTTGTTTCTGCCACAATGTAAGTATCGTTTTCGACCGTGGTTTTGAGGAATGGACTGGTGTTTTTGTGCCTGGAGTCCCACGTTTCAACCTAAAGGATCGCAAGAACAGCTTTATCGCTAACCATCCGCTTGCCTGATGTGTCCATTTAGATCCGATATTGACAGGATTGGCAAATTTATTCTGGATAGGATAATACTTGATCTTAGTGTCAAACTGAACCAGTTATCCGAGATCTCTGATGTTATTAACAGAACAGAAGAATAAATGTAAATTATAAGGCGGCGAGCTGGCAGAAACGTTAACACACCGGGCGAAATGCTTAGCGGTATTTCGTCTGCCGTTACGTTCTGATTTCAAATTCCGCCTAGGTCGACTTTACCTTTCATCTTTTCTGGGTCGATAAATTAAGTGTCAGTTACGCACTGGGGTCGATGTAATCGACTTAATCCCTTTGTCTGTCCTTGTTTGTCCCCTCTATGTTTAGCCCCTTGTGGGCAATAAAAGAAATAAGACAGATAAAAGTAAATTTATGCAAGTCAATATTTATAACTATTATTCTAGCACTTCCCCATATCTTGCTAAAACAAATCACTTGCAACTGATCATACTAGAAATGATACTGTCCTCACAGCACGTCGCAACGTTTTGAAGTACGATGCTGAGCTATAGACTAGAAGTAACTGCGACATCATTATGAGGTTTTGCAACACCCCTTAAGCTAGAGATTACGTGAACATACATACATACATACACACAACGCGCGCGCACACACACAAATATATATATATATATATATATATATATATATATATATATATATATTAGCAAATGTATCCGGCGTTGCCCGGGAATGAAGTTGTTTTTATACTTATATATTGGAAGAAAAACGGAATATACCTTGTATAGAAATTTGTTAGTTTAAATTCAATATATTCTTCAATTAGGATACAATCTATTTTTCAACTGGGAAATCAATTCCGAATTCATACTACTACTACCACTACTACTACTAATAATAATAATGATAATAATAAACAAATATACAAAATTTACCACTTTTATGAAGGGAGATAAACTCTATCACATTTGTTGAAGCAAATTACCTAAGAGCTTCTGGGTAAACAACATTCTTTGTTTTCTGGTATGGAGTATAGACAAATAAGACTTGCAAACTACCAATCCCGGAGCAAATAGCATAATGTTGACCATGAGAAAAGCAAGGCTCAGTTACGTGCAAGTCAGTAGATTTCAAATTCTGAACTTGAGTTTTATTAATAGACATTGCAAAGCAAATTTGCTCTAAGAATTGAGTTCATGTGAACTCAAATGGCACATCTTTTGGTTTGATTTGAAGTCCTGGAAAACTTCTTTCCCAGGGGCACATCCAGTGATGATGGTAACCTCTATCACATTAGGTGATTATGCCTTCACAATCAACCTTGTCCCATTGCATAATTTAAGAAGATCTAAGTTACTTAGAAGTATTATTAGGACTCCCACCTTAAGAAAAAATTTATGTGGAGGAATTTCATGTGGCTCAAGAGAATTAAGGAATTCTCTTCGGTAATAGACAGCTTGATTTTCATCAAGGACTGAATCAGCTAATTCATGGCTAATCCTTGCTACTGTCTCATTTTTAGCAAGAATTGCCTTTTCACACAACCATTTATGTGAATTATAATTATTACTTAAGTCTAGAAATATCCTGTTCTTCAATTCAGCTGTGGAATTCACGATGATAGCAATATGAGCCAAATTGAAATCACCATTCCCATCAAATGGTACTTTGCCATTTCTTGATTGGAGGAGCCAGGTTGAAAATGTTCTGCACATTGGTACCCCTGAATTAAATCCGGCACATTAGTACTGAAGGAGAATTTCTGTACTTTATTCCATAAGTGTGAAGACTCAATGCATGCATTTGGAATGACTGGTAATGCCTCTCTGAAGTCTCCTGTTAAAACTTATGTAACTCCCCCGATAGATTTATTGTTGGCTCTTATGTCCTGTGAAGTTTGATACAGAGATTCCTTGCACCTCTATGTGACATGGTGCATTCATCCCAAATGATCAAGTGGCATTGGCGCAACACTTTTGCTGAACTTGAACCTTTGCTTATGTTACAAATTGAACTGTTATTTGTGACCAGATTTAACGGTAATTTAAAAGCAGAATGAGCTGTTCGTCCTCCTGGGAGACGGGTAGCAGCAATGCCAGACGATGCTACAGCAACTGCAATTCCTTTTTGTCGCCTTACCTTGGAGAGAAGCAATGTTGTTACAAAAGTGTCCCCAGGAGCATCAAGAGAGAAAATTCCTCTGCATTTTTCTCTGACTGATGAAATAAATCTATCATACGCACAGCGTTGTTCTGGATGAAATTTAGGTTCATGTTCATTCGCAAATGCAGCCAACTCTGTGATGTCATAATCTGTCTCTCTTGTTATGTCTCTTGAAGATAAATCACTAATTTAAGAGTCTATTTTTCACAGTCGAGATAAAAAAAATGCAATTTTTTGCCTCCCATGGACAAACCTTAATTCACAATTTCAATCAGTGTTTGGTTAAAAAGGACAATATTAAGTTCACAGAACTTAATATTGATTTTGGGGTTTGCCTGCATAATTTCAGTCCTCAGCCATGTCCTCACGATGTTTCATCTAAAGCTGTAGGGGACTGCCACGTTGACACATATTCAGTATAATTGCAAAAAAGGTTACTTAGTTTCCTTGGAGAATCTGATACTGATGCTTCAGTCAATGCAAGGTCTCAATGCTCATCATGTTCTAAAAAACTATGTTGATAGCATACTTCCTTATAAGTTTCACACACACAACCACTTACTCTCCTCAAATCTTGCAATAATTTGGGACCACGTCCTTCATACTAAAAGAGTCGTAAGTAGTAGCATTCTGCTTGGCTTGGGTGGACGCTGTAAACTCTTGCAAGGGTGTCAGCACCACGTTTCCTCTTGCACCATTTATTGTTTTTCCAGGTGTAATACTTGGGTAATTATGGGTAAGGGAGTTTTCTTGCATCTTCATCTACTTGACATAACTTTAAAAAAAGGCAATAAGGGTAGTTTCTTCTGGAGAAAGTGCTTGTTACAAGCAGTTTGTTTTGTAAAGATAACCCTGTGGCCATTCTCTAGACGAACACTCAGATGAATGATGGTTGGGTGCCTCTCCTGAAGGGTAAAATTGAAGATACACCCAAAACCTCCTCATTAGTACTGGTGTATCTTCCTCTGTCATATCCTGCAACTTCATCATTTTTATTTATCTGCTCACTGCCTTTCTGCATAAGAGTGTATATTGAGCACGCATGCACACAAACACACGCGCGCAAACACGCACGCATACACACACATACACAAACATACATACCTATAATATCAAACATCAAAGGAAATGGACGTGTGTGGCTGTGTGTATGTGTGTGTGTGGCTGTGTGTATGTGTGTGTGTGTGTGTGAGAGAGAGAGAGAGAGAGAGAGAGAGAGAGAGAGAGAGCCAGTGTTGTCATGTATACGTACATACAGAAATGGATATGCATACATCTTTTTTGTATGTGTGTGTGAGAGAGATAGAGTGCCAGTTAGACTTCATTCTCTCTCTCTCCCTCTCTCTCTCCCTCTCTCTCTCTATATATCTATCTATCTATCTATCTATCTATCTATCTATATATATATATATATATATATATATATATATATATATACATATATATATCCCTTTGTCTCTCTCACACACCCACACATACACACAAAAAAGTTGTGTGCATATATATTTATGTATGTACGTATACAAGACAACACACCCCTTCTCTCACTCACTCACTCACTCGCTCTTCCTCTCACACACGCACACACGCACACGCGCATACATAAATGTCTACAAATGTACCTACAAAAACTCCCGCGTGCGTGTGTCACTGGCTACACATACATAGAGTTGAATACGGCGCGCAAAATATAAATAAATATAAAATTGTACGGAAATTAACCAAGTGTGCGGATTCAAGTGAAATTTATGAATTTAGTAAATATTTCTTTTGGCAATTTATCGTAGTTGTTTGCAAGCAGTGAATTAAAATTTGAAATGAAAAGATTGAAACAGAGAGTGGGATATTTCGCAAATATTTCGGAAATTTTGCCGTTGCTACGTCAATAACGAAGTTGATATTAATAAACCTTTTTAAAGTAGTGAATCATATATATAAGGTAATATAATTTATTTTTAATAAAGAAAAGAAATAATAAACTGATGATCCTTTTATGTATCCAAGGTCAAATTATTCACGCATCCCAAGTATGGAAGCAATTCACGCAGCCGCTCTCGCGTGAAAAGCGAATAATACGCATACACAGGTCTATTTTATATAATATATATATATATATATATATTATGTTGCCTGTATGTTATTTCTACTTCATAGTCTTCATAGAGACGCGGCTTCATTTTCCATCCATGGATCCAACAGTTATGAGTTTGAACGCTTTAGGAAAAGAATTAGAATTATTTTCATGAACATAGACTTCAGCCTCACGTTTCGTAATAATCTTAAATATACTGACATTTTTGATATTATATTAGAATTGCATAACATCATTTTTCACTACAGTGATAAGATGTGGAACTACTAAGAGCGCAACTACAACGCTAAGAGGTGGAAAATGCTAATACAATGAGCAAAAAGGAACTCACAGTGCAAAGGATTTGCGATTCAATAGAGGACGATGGCCGTGTGGTAGCAGTAGGACTTACCCGTGAAGGACTATGAATACAGTAGGACCGGGCACTGGAGCGCCCGTAGTCCAGGAGGGTTCTCTAGAATACTGATCATAAATTATTCGCTTTTCTTCTGCGTGGTGTTACCAAACCCAAACGACTTCCATTATTGTGCAAAGAGCAAGAGCCAACATCCAGGCAGTATGGACCAATTGTCTGCGCATTGGACAACTTTTTGACTTCATGTCTTAGAGGATTTAAAGCATATGTAAGTCGGCAATTTCGTTGTAGAAATCGCCAAATCTATAGACCTGCACAAAGCTTAATGCTAAAAAACAGCAGCCATCACCACCCACGGGAATCAGATTAATAAGGGAAGGCGACAAGGTTAAGATGAAGGCAACAATAGGCGACATGATTTCTATTCTGCGTTCACCACGAGACTGGAAGATGCAAGTGATCTAAAGAGTAGATTCATCTTCCCAGAGTAATTATTGGTAGAATAACTTCAACCGGACTCATTCCGGATTTCCAGGAATTCAAAAGCAATCATTCAATCATCGTGTCTGAACGCAGAGTGCCCTGGAAGAAGAAACTCAACATCTCACGCCAGCTAAAGAAAACAAACATTAAAACTTGGTTGATGAAGCCCGCGTCATGGAATGGCACATGGCCTCGTTCTCAGCTGATGGCGACTGCTTTCAAGCAAAGCCTGATGCACAAGTACCTGCAGAAAATTAGTTTGGAACCAAAATGTCTGAAAAAAGGCACCAAACATATAGGCAGCATAGATGAAACGAGCTCAAGATGGTTGTGATTTACAAGGAACTGCAAGTGGAATCCTTCCGCAAGCGAAGACTAATTTATTCCTCACAGCCCCACTCAGGTGAAGCATACTAGATAAGTAGTAAAACGTTTGTTACCCTGAGATACCTGTTCATGATACGGCATGGTTCCTGATACTGCTATGCTTTCAGAAGAAGAGCTTGCAATACATCAGAACAGCTCTGTAGTTTCTGCATGTGGGAAAGCATCTTCGATGTTTATTTTGCCTTTTATATGGCCTTTATTTAAGTATCTGGTGTGTGTATATAGTTGCGCTTATTGTAATTTTGAGAATCCTCAGACAGCATATCCATGAGGCTGTTAGATGTTTCCTGTTTCGTAAAAGTTGCCAAACATTTATGCATTGTTTGATTCTTATATAATATATTGCTGCAGTGCCTCTTGCAGCATTAGAAGGCACACAAGTTGGTTTTACTTTCTGAAGAAAATGTCCATTGTAGTCTGAAGATACGTTCTTCCGAAACTATATGCCATAAGGGACATTTCGAGCTGAAGAAAGTAATTGCTGAAATACTTGTTACTGAATTTTAGTTAAACTTGCTAAACGCCTGTCAAGATTTTGTAGAAAGTCAATGGAATAATTTTCTTTGATTTCTTTATGGAAGAAAAGTTTAAAGAGTGAAAACCAAGGCCATAACAATTTATTACTTATACTGACAGAGAGGTGTCCACATCTCCCAATGTATTTTTACAGCAATTATTTGCTCCTCAAACATCCAATAGAGTTCAAAGCGCACAAATACAAAATGGAGTTACTGATGCTTCAGCTACAAGGACGATTGAATTAATTATACGTTTGTCATGAATCCCTACAATCCATCATCAAATACGAACAAGGTTCTTTGTACAGGAGTTCATTTATAGCTGTTGTACACTGTACCAACAATAATTCACTGAACATTATAACTGTGATGGGAGATTTAAAAGACATTTTTCTGAATCTTTGTTCAGTTAATAAATTCTCAGAATAAAATTATCCGCTGCTTTCCAGTGTGACAGTCACACTGTTTTATATTTTCTTTTTAACAGAACACATAATTGTATGGAATATGGGAACATTATAGCTTTGTTGTATTTTCATCAAAATAACCGAGTGTAAAAGAATGTAATATGAAGTGTATTCCCTCTTGAGTTCTATCCAGTGCACTTGTTTCATCACTTTCATCTAAATGCCACAACTGATATGCATGAAAGTAACATGGCTAAGTGAATGTGAACATGATTTGTTGTGTGTTTGAACCGCTAGCATGCGTTACATGTCCTCTGGGCAATAAATATATCATGCATCAATATGATGGGTAATTTCATCGCATTTCGTTCCCAGTGTGCTTGGATATATTTATATACACCGTACATGAATATGTACATAGAAATGACAGATTTAATTTGTGATTAGATTTCTATATTAATATGTCAAAATATCATATAAATACCGTATTTATTCAATAGAACAGTATATCACTAACCTAATGGAGAATGAATTTCTTATTCAATATCCAATATTCGAGTTCAGATACATTGAAAACTCTTCTTCTTTTGGTTATAATTAATGAGAGAAGTGTTTTCCTCCATGGAAATTTATATTCTGTTCAATGCAAGGATCATGCATCATGGACTTAGTTTCACAATTGAGGGTTATTGATAGAAACTCGTTCTTGAATTTTTATTATATATGGATCTGGTTAATGTTGGTGTTTGGAAATCATCAAAATGCTCTGAAATTCCTCAGTGAGCCTTAGAAATCAGCTAAATTACTGTTCAACCAATTTGACCTGCTTTAGACCTTACACATTAGTTCATCCATCAAAACGCGGTACCACTCAACATTCAAGGCACAATTTTTTTTTTGTTTGTTTCAACCGAGAAATGTGAACAGGTCATCATTACTGAAACATAAAAGGCCAAGCAGAGTTTCTTAACTTCACCTTTACATTTGAAAACTTATATAATAGCCCTGAAATATTTAACCGCTTATTGTTCTCAACAATGGAATCTATTTTTGCTTAGCAACAACCTACCTTGTCAAAGGGAAAACATCAGGTCATAGACCGCCAAGTGATCCAAATTTACAATTAAAATGTTTAAACTAACCGCCGAAAATTCTACATTCTACTTTCAATAAACGTCGAAATCTTTATTAAAGCTAAAGTCTCCTTCACTGATCCGAACTACTATGTCTATTTATTGTGTTGTATATAAGCTATAACTCGTTCTAACATTACAGTCCTCGTTAAACGTTATATATTATATAAAAGACGCCTTTCATTATATGTTATTTTTTTACTTCAATAAAGTGCATCAGTGTGTTTTTAAAAGCAGGCTAAATTACCAATTAATTTCACCTTATGATTTCAGTACCTAACCGAGAAAAGCGCATAAAATGGTTTGATAGAGGAAGGTGCATAAAATGATGAGATTGGGGAAGGTGCATGAAATGGCCTTTATGTTTAATATCGACTATATCCGAATATCAGGAACTTGCAAAATATGTGAGCATGTATTCGAAAACATTCTGTTCTTATTTCTAAAAGCTCTGAAATGTCTTCTAGAGTTGCAATTTAAGCTCTTCGATATTCTGATTTTTTTTCTTCTACGCTGATTGTTTATTATTGATTTTGAGTCTCGCTCACAAGCGACGTGTATTAAGAGATTTACTATTTCTTATCCCTTTAATTTGCTTTCAGAATTTTCTGTATTATTCTTTCATATGTGTCCACTTTTATTTCCTTTCTTCATAGTTTCACTTTGATATGTCTGAAAATCTCTTTTTCTCAAATATTTCCTGTTAATTTTTTTCCACCTGTAAACTCATTCAGATGCTTTTGGGCTACTCTCATTCTTAAGTTAGTTCTTATTTCATGTGTGCTATCTTATGATACTCTGGAATATTTATATATTTGTGTTATTTCAATTGAGTATTTGCTATGATGATCGCCACTTATTTCAGCGTTTTCGATACACTTGGCCTTATTCTGCTATCCTATGTGGTGTAGCAGTTGATTTTATTCAATAAATATAGCTGTTTTCATAATAATCGAAACTTTTCAAATCAAGTAAGTGCAATAATATCTATTGTTTTCAACTTTTCTGATTCATGTAAATATATATATAATACAGTCAAGGCGCAGGAGTGGCTGTGTGGTAAGTAGGTTGCACACCAACCACATGTTTCCGGGTTCATTCCTACTGCGTGGCACTACGAGCAAGTGTCTTCTATTATAGCCTCTGGCCGACCAAAGCCTTGTGAGTGGATTTGGTAGACGGAAACTAAAAGAAGCCCGTCGTATATATATATATATATATATATATATGCGAGTAAAAATAAATACAAAAAGGTGTTTTTTTTGTATGATTGTGTATAGAGGAATATATTATTTTGTTTAAAAGAGTTCCAACACTGTCTGTTTTTTATATTTTATTTATATTCCTGCAGAACCAATGTGGGGTATAGAATATGGAATATACAATATATAATATAAAATAAAATAAAATAAAAATGGATGGCACCATGAAATAAAGTATTGAATGTAGATGAAATATTGAGTGTTCAATATAAAGGATCAAATATATAAATATAAATATAAATATATAAAGGCGACTAGAGTTTCAGGGCTATTTCCCTTCGTCATGGCCGGTATGACAGACTTTAAACCCGAGTGTGTTTTTGATCAGCTGAAAGCAGTTTTGACTCAAAGTTGGCAGACACGCGTCTTAATGCCAAATCTTCAGCAATAATTGACTACACTGAACCGTATATGACCTAGTTTGACCTATATAATCCCCACCACAACCTTTACATTTCAGAAAATTAAGTTCTTCGAAGCACAGGTGAAGTCATATTTTATGGTAAAAGTTTGACCTGACTTAAATTTCTATGTTGAGCCCTCTAAGAGGAAAATGCAATTTCTGCAGTTAGGGCGGTTGCACTTTTTGACTTGTGGGGTTGTATTTTTGGTGGGTAATTTGGCGCTGGTGAGTAGTTTATTTAAGGATAGCGGTTGTAACTAGCTTTTAATAATCCTATGTTTCCAGTGCCTTTTTCATTCGCGGGTCCTTCATAAGGAGGGGTATGTTTTAGTGGATGATGTTGTATGCTTCCATGTTTCTTGGATTGTGTGTTGATTCGTAAGATAGAGTTTTAATTGTGTCATGGTGCTTTCTTGTTTTCCGTAACTCTTGGATGTTTATCATTTTTGCACGTTCTATTCCATTTTTGATTAGACTGGCCGGGTATTTTCTATCCAGTAATGTGTTTTTATGTTCTTGGAGACGTTTTTCTCGGGTTTTGGGATTTGATGCAATCGTGGAAATTCTTTTCGCTAAGTTGAACGGTATATTTATTTTAGTAAGTTTTGGGTGGCAAGAGGAGAATAGAAGATATTGTTTTGAGTCCGTTGGTTTGAAGAAGATGTCGGTTTCAATTTCAATACCACTCTTTATAGTTGTGAGAGTACGTTCCAATGCTAGCATATGTATATTCACAGCCATGAATATGTTTTTACGTATTAACTTTTACAAGCAAAATGCTGACAGTAAATTCGAGGTTTCTGTTTGCTTGCATTTATCAGAGTGCATATATAATATATATATAAATATACAGAGAGAGAGAGAGGAGAGAGAGAGAGAGAGAGAGAGAGAGAGAGAGAGAGAGAAAATTAGGCCCTTGGTACGGTTTGAATCAGTTATTTCATACATGTCTTTCTCATAAAAATC